>NC_073629.1:66537239-66840269 GCF_029407905.1 Bubalus kerabau | reverse complement strand
TAGGCAGGTCTCAAAAAAACCCTTAAAAATAAGGTAAAGTGGGGATTCTGGGAGATGAAGATGAAAGCATATACTTAGGGATTCTGTACAATGTCCCACTAATTCATGAATGGAGATTATATGGACTTCTTAAAGTTGGGAAATGTGTTTTTCTTGGTCCTCCATGTATGCTTAACATCATGCCTGACACCGAGGAAGTACACAATAATTAGTTATTAAATTAATAAAGCAATGACATTATGTTGTGTTTTTTAATCTATAAATTAAAAAGTCTCTTTTTATCTATAAATAGATAAAAGTCTCTTTTAATCTATAAATTCTTCTTTCATTCCTATCTTTCCCTTGCAAAGTTTCTCTGAAGAACTTGGGCTGTTTTGTTTGACTTTCAGTTTCCCACCATCTGGAGTGAACACTCGTGGTGCAATTCGGCTTTCTTTGTTCCTTGTATTTTCCGGAAATTGGCAGCTTGATCCAGAGTAATGATCAAACAGAGCTTCTAACCCTTTGACAAGACTGCTGCTGCTGCTGCTAAGTCGCTTCAGTCATGTCCGACTCTATGCAACCCCACAGATGGCAGCCCACCAGGCTCCCCCATCCCTGGGATTCTCCAGGCAAGAACACTGGAGTGGATTGCCATTTCCATTTCCCCAGCCAACTTTCTCTTTCTCTCTCTTTCTTACTGAGATGTAATTGACATAAAACATTATGTTACTTTCAAGTGTAAAGTATAATGATTAGATATTTGTCCATATTGCAAAAGGATCAACACAATAAAAAGTCTAGATAATATCCATCACCATACATAATTACTGATTTTTTTCTTAAGATTAGAACTTTTAAAATTTACTCTTAATTAAAAAAAAATTTACTCTCTTAGCAGTTTTCAAATATGCAGTATGACATTATTAGTCTCTATGCTGTACATTACAAACCCATTACTTATTTTTTATAATTGGAAATTTGTACTTTTTATAATTGGAAATTTGACTCCCTTAACTCATTTCTTTCATCTCCCACCACAACCTCAGGAAACCAGCAATGTTTTTTTCTGTATCTGTGAGCTTTTCTTTTTTTAAATTAGTTTTTTCAAGTAATGTATTCATTTCTGCTGTACAGCAAAGTGATTTGGTTGTACAGCAAAGTGATTTGGTTCTAAATATATATATCTTTCCCATGTTCATTTCCATTATGATTTATCACAGGATATTGAATATAGTTCCCTGTGCTACACAGTAGGACCTTGTTGTTTACCCATTCTATTTATAATACTTTACATCTGCTAATCCCAAACTCCCAGTCCATCCATCCCCCACATCCCTCCTCCCTGGAAACCACAAGTCTGTTCTCTCTGTCTGTGAATCTGCTGTAGATAAGCTCATTTGTGTCATGTTTTAGATTCCACATATAAACGGTATCACATGGTATTTGTCTTTTTGACTTACTTCACTTAGAATAATAATCTCTAGGTCCATCCATGTTGCTGCAAATGGTATTATTTCATTTTTTATGGCTGAGTAGATCCCACTGTGTATATATATACCATATCTTCTTTATCCCTTTATCTCTCAGTGAACATTTAGGTTGTTTCCATGTCTTGGCTGTTGTGAATCATGCTGCTGTGAACGTAGGGGTGTATGTATTTTTTGAATTATAGCTTTATCTGGAAATATGCCCAGGAGTGGGATTTCTGGATAATATGGCAACTTTACTTTTAGTTTTGAGGAAGGGCAATGGCACCCCACTCCAGCACTCTTGCCTGGAAAATCCCATGGATGGAGGAGCCTGGTGGGCCGCAGTCCATGGGGTCGCTAAGAGTTCGACACGACTGAGCGACTTGACTTTCACTTTTCACTTTCATGCATCGGAGGAGGAAATGGCAACCCACACCAGTGTTCTTGCCTGGAGAATCCCAGGGACGGGGGAGCCTGGTGGGCTGCCGTCTATGGGGTAGCACAGAGTCGGATGCGACTGAAGCGACTTAGCAGCAGCAGCAGCAGCCATACTTTTTAAATAGTGGCTGGAGAGATAAGGAAGCCTTCCTCAGTGATCAGTGCAAAGAAATAGAGGAAAACCATAGAATTGAAAAGACGAGATCTCTTCAAGAAAATTAGAGATACCAAGGGAACATTTCATGCAAAGATGTGCTCAATAAAGGATGGAAATGGTATGGACCTAACAGAAGCAGAAGATATTAAGAAAAGGTGGCAAGAATACACAAAAGAACTGTACAAAAAAGATCTTCACAACACAGATAATCATGATGGTATGATCACTCATCTAGAGCCAGACATCCTGGAATGTGAAGTCAAGTCAGCCTTAGGAAGCATCATTACGAACAAAGCTAGTGGAGGTGATGGAATTCCAGTTGAGCTATTTCAAATCCTAAAAGATGATGCTGTGAAAGTGCTGCACTCAGTGTTCCAGCAAATTTGGAAAACTCAGCAATGGCCACAGGATTGGAAAAGGTCAGTTTTCATTCCAATCCCAAAGAAAAGCAATGCCAAAGTATGCTCAAACTACTGCACAATTGAACTCATCTCAAATGCTACCAAAGTAATGCTCAAAATTCTCTAAGCCAGGCTTCAACAGTACATGAACTGTAAACTTGCAGATGTTCAAGCTGGATTTAGAAAAGGCAGAGGAACCAGAAATCAAATTGCCAACATCCACTGGATCATCAAAAAAGTAGGAGAGTTTCAGAAAAACATCTACTTCTGCTTTATTGATTACACCAAAGCCTTTGTGTAGATCACAACAAACTCTCAAAAATGATTAAAGAGATGGGAATACCAGACCACCTGACCTGCATCTTGAGAAATCTGTATGCAGGTCAGGAAGCAACAGTTAGAACAACAGATTGGTTTCAAATAGGAAAAGGAGTAGGTAAAGGCTGTATATTGTCACCCTGCTTGTTTAACTTATATGCAGAGTACATCATGAGAAGTGCTGGGCTGGATGAATCACAAGCTGGAATCAAGATTGCTGGGAGAAATATCAATAACCTCAGATATGCAGATGACACCACCCTTATGGCAGAAAGCAAAGAAGAACTAAAGAGCGTCTTGATGAAAGTGAAAGAGGAGAGTGAAATAGTTGGCTTAAAGCTCTACATTCAGAAAATGAAGATCATGGCATTCAGTCCCATAACTTCGTGGCAAATAGATGGGGAAACAGTGTAAACAGTGTCAGATTTTATTTTTTTTGGGCTCCTAAATCACTGCAAATGGTGACTGCAGCCATGAAATAAAAAGATGGTTACTCTTTGCTAGAAAAGTTATGACCAACCTAGACAGCATATTAAAAAGCAGAGACATTACTTTGCCAAAAAAGTCTGTCTCGTCAAGGCTATGGTTTTTCTAGTAGTCACGTATGGATGTGAGAGTTGGACCATAAAGAAAGCTGAGCACAGAAGATTGATGCTTTTGAACTATGATGTTGGAGAAGACTCTTGAGAGTCCCTTGGGCTTCAAGGAGATCCAACCAGTCCATCCTAAAGGAAATCAGTCCTGAATGTTCATTGGAAGGACTGATGTTGAAGCTGAAACTCCAGTACTTTGGCCACCTGATGCATAGAGCTGACTCATTTGAAAAGACCCTGATGCTGGGAAAGATTGAAGTGGGGAGGAGAAGGGGACGACAGAGGATGAGATGGTTGGGTGGCATCACCCATTCAATGGACATGAGTTTGGGTAAACTCCGGGAGTTGATGACAGACAGGTAGGCCTGAGGTGCTGCAGTTCACGGGGTCGCAAAGAGTTGGAAATGACTGAGCGAGTGAACTGAACTGAACTGTACCAATTAATATTCCAGTAGCAGTGTAGGAGAGGGAAATGGCAACCCACTCCAGTGTTCTTGCCTGGAGAATCCCAGGGACGGCGGAGCCTGTTGGACTGCCGTCTATGGGGTTGCACGGAGTCGGACACGACTGAATCGACTTAGCAGCAGCAGCAGCAGTGCTTCAGTTTTACAATTCAATTTAACCTATATTGTTATAACAGTATTCTATTTGATTCCGTCCTAAATAAACAGTGATCTGTACGCTCTTTGGGTGCTTGCTCATCAGTTTATTCCCAGCACCTAGTATAGTGAGCTTAGTGGGCTCACAGTAGGTGCTTAACTAATGCTTATAAAATGAATATTATTATTGGTAAAACACTGATGAGTAAGTTGGGAGACACTGTCCTTTCTTGGCCCCCTTTCAAAACATTATTCATAAGCATTGGCATTAGTTTTAAGTACTTTATTGGGTCTGTCTGACCTATGCTGGCAAGTGAATTGAGAGTTTTAAAAGCTTATGAGGGGTTTAACCTAATAAACAATATTAAGAGGTTCTTACTATTACCATTAGGGTCTGTAAATTTCCTAAATGCAGTCTGTCTGTGGTTTGTACCTTGTATTTTTCACTACATCATAAAGGTTAATTTGGTAAAACAGATGATAAAAATGCATTTTAAGGCTAATACTAATTAAAAATTAAAAGAAATAATGTTGATGAATAAATTCTAGAATTGGAGATAATGTTAACATCTTAAATTTTTCATTAGATGGCTTTTAATTAACTCCTGAAAGGTTACTCATTCTGCAAAATCATGTAAAAAAATTATCAGTCAGTTATCAGGAATTTTTTCAGAAATTATTTTATTCTGCTACTTTCTCAGATAGAATTTATTTTTTTTACCTTTATGACTAAATTATTGAATTTAAATATGAGTTATTCATCTCTCATTTCTCCTTTGGTTATGGTATATTTTGTTTTGTTTTTACTTGGTGATTTCAAGCATTCTGGTCCTTTTAATATTGGGAAGCCATTAGAATGGCTTGATCCTTTCAGATTTGATAAAACAGAGAAGGGAGGGAAAAGGAGAACAATGGTAACTTCATTGTGTGTAAAGATTGAAGGGAAAGGGTAACTTGACTCCATTTATCTTTCTATTTCAATATTGCCCCAAGTGAACTTGCGTTGAGCCTGGACCAGAGATCTGTGGTTTTGTTGTTTAGCTAGGAGTACAGATATTTTTCTGGAGAGTTTTGGAAACCAGTATTTAATTACTTGCTGCTGGAATCCTCTGTGTCTGTGGGAACCTCTTAAGTATTTTAAATTAACTTTGTATTTGATATGGTAACATCAACAACAGAAACACTAAGCCTTTATTGGAGCCTCAAATGGATCTACTATAGGCTATCCCTGGCCAGTGATGTGTTTTATCTGAGCTATATTGTATTAGAAAAAAAGTGAATTATTTGCCAACATTAAAATTTTTGAGTTTTTAAAAATCTCAAATGTGTATTTCTGGTACCTCTTGGAAGATCAAGATATTTCACTGTAGTGGACCCACATTTTCATACCATAGCTATTGATTGGAGGTGGATACTGGAGTTGCTCTTCATATAGTCTCTCTGATGTTGAGACTGAGTGTCAGTTACCATTTATTAAGAGAGAAGTGGAACGCTTGTTGTATCCTTGTCTCCAGCACCAGAAGCAAGGTAAAAGATAGACCAAGAAGGTTGCCTATGTCAAGAAAAATGGGAGGGAACAAGACAGAATATTTTGTGTGTGTACATGTAAGAGAAAAAATTCCATGCATTTAACATCAAAGTATGTCTGCTTTGAAAGAATACAACTTAATAAGACCTTAAGGAGCAAACCATCCCTAGGACTGTGAATGGTAAAAGGTAAAGATAATTGATTAAAAAAAAAGAAAATCATAATGGTCTGATAAAGGAACTCACATTTCAGTAGAGCTTGTTTTAGAATGTGGATAACATAGGTGCAGATGCTGTAAAACATAGTTAGTTATTAATTGGCAGAAAAAAAACTGACCAGGGATCAAAACTTTTTGCAGAAGATAAACTTATATAACATTATCTACTTAATGTAGCAGAAATCATGTCCTAAACAGAAGCAAGCATTTACGGATATAAACCTCTCTAGAAGTGCTGCTTATCAGTATGTTGTAGTATATATAGGAGTATTTTCAGAGTTTTAAAATTGTGGATGCAGGGAACACAGATATTTGTCTTGGAATTAAGGGAAATTCAGATGTGACTGAAGAACTTTTAGATATGGTACCTATGACAACTATAACATCAGGATATGTGATAATATGTTGAGAATGATATAGGATGGTCAAAATTAATGGTTGGGACTCTTCAAATGGTCAGCATTAATTTGTATTTATTATGATTTTATAACATTTATGTTCGAGGTGGCAGCATTTTACAAGGATATGAGGCTTAGTTAGGTCCATTCATTACAACATCATCAAGAGTCATTTGTAGTAAAAAGTGCAGGCCCTTGACTGAAGGTACTTGTGGTATGAACTGTGGACAGCTCAATCACAGTGACTGGAGTCCCTGGTCAATGGTCTGTTGTGCTTAAAAGATCTGTTTCTGTTTCTGAAGGAAATTAACTGCTGAAGAAAAATCCCTACCTTGACTCATCAAGTAGGAGTGGAATATAGACTTAGCATTTTTGGTTGTTTCTTTGAATATTTTCTGTAAACATTTACATGTAATTGCAATAGTAGGATTTGATCTGCTCATTCTTAGTAAAATTCTGTTTTTGACAACTGAATAACATCCTTTTACTATTCCCCCACATAGAGGGCTTTCCATGGGTTGTGTTGGAAAGCAAGGCCTAGGCCTGAGGCTGAACTAAGTCTTTTTATTAATACTTTCTGCCCCCAAATGTAGCCCTTGGGGCTGCTTGTTTGATGGTCACAGTTGACTCTTGTTCATTCAGCAGCATAGGAGACATGCAGCGTATTTTACATCTCAGTGGCCAGAGAAGCAGAGAAACCATTGAGAGACAAGAGCCAAACCTGCATTGCCCTTTATAAGTGTTGGTTTTATCATATATTTAATATATATGATATATACCAAGAATAAAGGTAAAGCAAGCACCTGTGTACTTCCCATCCAGCTTAATAAAGAGAAATTCTGTACGCTCAGCTCATTCTACCCTTCTCTCTTAGCATCCAGACTCTTGATTTGATCAGGAGATCATCACCCTCTTGATTTTATATTTTCTCAGTCTCTCACTCTTGTCTATAGTTTTAGGAGATAGTTGTGTATCTCTAAATAATATGTTGTTCACATTTCACATTTTTGAACTTTACGTAAAGGGGGTCATACTAAACATATTCTTTAGTGACTTGCTTTTTGCTTAACAATCTGTTGTTAGAACATATTGATGCATAGGTTCCAAATAGGAAAAGGAGTATGTCAAGGCTATATATTGTTACCCTGCTTATTTAACTTCTATGCAGAGTACATCATGAGAAACGCTGGGCTGGAAGAAGCACAAGCTGGAATCAAGATTGCTGGGAGAAATATCAATAACCTCAGATATGCAGATGACACCACCCTTATGGCAGAAAGTGAAGAGGAACTAAAAAGCCTCTTGATGAAAGTGGAAGAGGAGAGTTAAAAAGTTGGCTTAAAGCTCAACATTCAGAAAACAAAGATCATGGCATCTGGTCCCATCATTTCATGGGAAATAGATGGGGAAAGAGTGGAAACAGTGTCAGACTTTATTTTTCTGGGCTCCAAAATCACTGCAGATGGTGACTGCAGCCATGAAATTAAAAGACACTTACTCCTTGGAAGGAAAGTTATGACCAACCTAGATAGCATATTCAAAAGCAGAGATATCATTACTTTGCCAACAAAGGTCCGTCTAGTCAAAGCTATGGTTTTTCCTGTGGTCATGTATGGATGTGAGAATTGGACTGTGAAGTAAGCTGAGCACAGAAGAATTGATGCTTTTGAACTGTGGTGTTGGAGAAGACTCTTGAGAGTCCCTTGGCCTGCAAGGAGTTCCAACCAGTCCATCCTAAAGGAGATCAGCCCTGGGATTTCTTTGGAAGGAATGATGCTAAAGGAATGATACTCCAGTACTTTGGCCACCTCATGTGAAGAGCTGACTCATTGGAAAAGACTCTGATGCTGGAAGGGATTGGGGGCAGGAGGAGAAGGGGACGACAGAGGATGAGATAACTGGATGGCATCACTGACTCAATGGATGTATCTGAGTGAACTCCGGGAGTTGGTGATGGACAGGGAGGCCTGGCGTGCTGCGATTCATGGGGTCGCAGAGTCGGATACGACTGAGCGACTGAACTGAACTGAACTGATAGTTCACTTTTTTCACCATTGCAAGATATACATTTGTATGAATATGCCACAGTTTATCCATTTTAATGTGGATTTTTTTTTGGATGGACATTAGGGCTATTTATTTTTTCCTGCTAAGACAAGCAAGACTCTATATTATTTCAGTGGGATGTCTACTATATACCAGGCACTGTTCTAGATTCTAGGGATATGTCAGTGAACAAAGACAACAAAATTTTCACTCTTACTGAATCTGTATTCTAGTTGGAGGCAGCAGACAAAATAATAAGTGAATTTTATGTTTTGTCATAATGTGATTAAGTGTTATAGACACAATGGCAGAGAAAATGATAAGGAGTACTTAAATTGAGGATGGAATTGGGATTTTAAATAGGATGATCAGAGGGGATCTCACTAAGCATATGAACAGCTGAAAACAGACTTGAAAATGAAAGAACCGTGCAGTAGTCTAGGGAGAGTGTTCTAGGAAGAGGAACAGTACAGAGGCCTCAAGGGGGCTGCTTTTCTTATATTTTATAAGTATGTCCTGGTGTACATGTGTAAGAGGTTTCTGAGATATATTACTAGGCATGGAACTTCTGGATCCTGAGCTGTATTGTTATGTACATCTTTAATTTACTTGTGTATTAACTTGTGTGGACTAATGATTGAGACATACAACCTTCTCTTTAGTTTCCTTTTCCTCTCATTTCATCTCCTCCTTATCACATTAGTTTGGAAGTTAAACACTCAGTGCTTCCCTGAAAATTTTGACATACACGCTTAACAAGTTTAAAGTTGATCAACAAAATTACTTCATGAATAATGTAACCTTAAATGAAATGATTCAGTAATACCCATCCCATTTTATATACATTTCTGTGATATATTTTAGTTCTTTTAAAGAAAATCACTAGCTAGACACTACTGCTATTGTTTTGGACATGTTTATTGTTATTTTCTGCAACAATGCTTATTCACATAAGCATTCTAATCTCTTTTGTAATCTCTTTTTTCATCATTTCTTCTCACATCACATACATCAACCTAGGATCATTTTATTTTTCCTTATAATTATGTAGAATTTCCAGAATTCTGGCAAATTTTTCCTGTTTATTGGATGAATATACCTCCTTTCTCAATTTCCAAATAAGCCATTTTTCAATTCTAGCAGTTTTATGATTTCTTTTCAGTGATAATTCAAGTTCAGAATCTTTTTTTTTTTTTTGCAATGAAGGCTTGGTGAGGCTGGCAGTTATTCAGAACTGTAGTCAGACATCTGGAGAGCAGGAGGTACTAATAATTTTCTTGTTATATTTCTTTGTGCTTCTATGTATAAATATTATGTAGATGTGGTCATTAGATAGTGCTTCAAAAATAATAAAATGTTAATTCATAGAGTAAGATTAGATATCACTGTTTTTGAAAAAGTGGAAGTTAGGGCAATGTATTTTAGGACTGTTTCATGAATCCGGGTTTATAGGACATTTGTTTTCTTTTTCAGCACATTAGCTAGATTCTTTTAACTATCTTGGGACCAACTTTGCTCGACAGTCATAAATTTTCTGATAATAACTGTGTCAGCACTGGAAAATTCTAGTAAAAGGACTGTATTTTCTAACAGATTAAAATAGATTGACTGTATTTTATACTTTTTTATGATTCACTTCATTTTTTAACATAACTTGTCCACTTGCTTTTGACAAAGCAGATTCCATATTATTGGTGCATTAATTCTTGACTTTTTTTTAAGTGCCAAAGGGAGGAGAGGAGTAATCAAAATTTATATACTTCAGCATTTTCAAGTATCCTTTTTCACTTCCTTCCTGAATCTTGGCTCTTTTAATTGTAAACAGCGTGACCAACTTTGGACAAATTACCTGAAGTCTCGGTTTTTGCATTTCAGAAAGAAATGTAATTAATAATAGTACCTAATTGAGAGTAATAGTGTCAGGGTTAAATAAGACAGTCACATAAAAATACTAAGGCTATTTCTAGCAAATAGTAAGGGATTACTAAATGAACATGATTTTCATTACTATTAATTCTGGAATTGTAGCTGAAGTGATATGAAATTGAATGCATTGGAATTAAGGAAATGAAGGCATTAAAAGGAGAGTGTAATGAGTGGGTTGTCCACATGAATGTCAGAGTCACCCATCAGTCTCCTGATGGCAGGAGAAGGCTAGAAGGTCTAAGTTGTCTACCAATGTCTTTGGTTAATCAGGGAGATGTGGATGCAGGCAGGTAACAACTGTGATGAGGAATAAGAAAGGAATGGTCCTAAAGAAACAGAGATTTTTACCTGAAGGCAGGGGAGAAGGTCTTCAGACAGCAGACTGGGGAAGGAGGAAAAGGCTGATCCAGATACCTAAATCTGGTATATATAGGAGTATGGACGTTGGACCCTGAGTGCCTGTGGGAGGGCTGTGTACTTGAGGTGTATCCAAGATTCAGGTTAGCAAGGAATTGGAAGAAGCTGAGGATTTGTAAAGATATTTTTATTCTGAGGAGAGTTTCTCTGAGATACAATAAATAAGTTTTAGAGGGAGAGAAGCATTATGATTGGTTTAGAGGAAAGAAGTGCAAAGAAAAATGGGACTGAGGCAGTGGAAGAGAACTGACTAGTGGGAATTTTGATGACGATCAAGAGTAACGTGAGTGTAAGGTCCAAGGTTTTCATGAAGAATTAAAACGGTTTCCTGGTTCCTGTCAAGATGGAGAAATCAATCCTGAAGAAACTATACACTGAGGGCATGGGGCGAAGGCCATATTGCTCTGGTGAGTGTGGTGGCTGCAGTTTAAGGCGGCTGCAGAGGCGTGAGGATGGAGGGAAGCTTTAAGTTATGCTCTTGCCTCTCTTCCACTTCCTTGGGACAATTGGTGCCCACCCTTTCTCCACAGAAATTGGCAGCAAATGCCCAGGGGCAATAATGAAGCGGCACACAAGTTCCACTGAGGTGAGATGCGGCCAAAAGCAGCCATGTAGAGACCAACTGCCCTTGGACCTTAATTCCTCAGTCCCTTTCCTCTCCAGAGCTCAGGGATGATGGGAGACTTCCTCCTTTCACTGGTACTTCTTTCCAAGTATTTACGAGAAACCCAAATCAGAGGATCTGCCTGTGGAGTGACAGTAAAGGGGAGTATCAACAGTAGTTTGTTATGTCTACAACTCTCTACCCTCTCTTCTCTCAAATAGAGCCTGGCTTTCAAGTGATTCTCATTACACAGTTCCAGACAGAATAGCTAATGCTGTTCACAAGCCACAAAACAAACAGATACTAGGTCCCTGAAGAGTTGACTATGACAAATGAAAGACAATAAACTGAACAACATATACCATCTGGAGTAGCATTCTCAGAAGAGAATGTACCAATAATTTTAAAAATGCATGGAAAATATGCTTTTTAGTAATATGAAGCAAGAAGAAAAAGTTATAAATAAGAATTAAAGGGAAATATCCAGAGTAAAGAATGTGATATTGAAATAAGGTATATAAGCACTAGTATCAGAAAGGATGTAGCCAAGGAATGAATTAGTGAAGAAGAAAAGATTGAGGAACTTATGCAGAGGAAGTAAGATAAAATACAGAGAAAAAAATTTAAATAAATGCTGAAAGATAGATAAGGAGGAGAAGTGCAAATATCCAGTTGATAGAATTCATAGAGGGAGAAAAGAAAGAGAGGGGATAAATACTTGAATACATAATAAGGCTTAATTTCCCATTATTGATGATGGAAAATCCCAGCTTGAGAAAGAAAAGAGAACAGCCATGCACAGAAATTTAATAGTGGAATATAGGAACATGAAAGACAAAGAGAAAGTTCTAAAAGCTTCCACACACAGATTCCTCACCAAGGAAAATGAACCAGATTGACCACGTTTCTCAACTGCAATGTTACATGTAAGAGAATAATAATGTTTTTAAGGTATTGAAGAAAAATAATTTTGAACTAGAATTTGTTTATTCAGCTAAATTTTCATTCAAATGTGAGAATATAATAAAAAATACTACTCGTTTGTAAGGCCTTATTGTACAAGCTCCCCACCAAATACTCTTGGAGAAAAATCTCTAATCAGAGATTAGAGGGGGGGTGGTTTAAGAGTAATAAAATATCATGTAAGTTTGTTGTAAAACATAAAATCCAGTATCAAAGGAATGAAGATAAGAAAGTACAATAGAATGAACCAGGAAAAAATACTTAAATAATTTTACTAATGGACTGTGTGTGGAGGAATTAAAAAGACATAAGTGCATGCCAAAGGACCTTTGTTGAAGGGAAAGATGTCAATGTTGATAACTGAGAAATCAATGGGGACTTCCTTGGTGGTCCAGTGGTTAAGACTCCATGCTCCCCAATGGTTGGGGAACTCACATGCCACATGGCACAGTAAAAGAAAAAAAGAAGAAATCATCAAGGATAAATAAATGTCTTCTATCAAAAATAACCACTGTAAGAACGAAAATAGTATGTTTACTTTTCAAACCTATGGAAAGAAACAGTTATATCCAAATAAAAATCATGAAAGGAGGAAAAAAAGGAAAATACAATAAGTAGAAAATATGAAATAAGATGGTTGAAATATATATGAATATAAAATAAATACAAATAGTTTAAGATCATCAATTAAGAATCTACAGTCTCAGATTGGATTAACAAGATCCAATACAAGACTAACATACTGTTACAAAAATGTACCTTGTGTTGGCCAATAAAATTTCAACACATCTTAAATGAATAATAGGAGCTATGTTCTTTGGTCTCAGTGCAATAAAATTAGAAATTATTAACAGAAAAATAGCTTTAAAAAATCCCAATTTGTGTTTGAAAACTACATAATTACTGTTATTTATTATAGTATAAAATAATTCTTGAATTAAAAAGGAAACTATATATTGAATTAAGAAACATTTAGACCTGAATGATAATGAAAAAATTTGACATTTAGATTTTTGGGACACAGCTGGAGAAGTGCTAACTTAAAGAGAAATATATAGCCTTAATGGAACTGGTAGGAAATTATTTTGAAAACAGATAAGATGAGCATTCAATTCAAGGAAGTGGATAAAGAGCAAACCCAAAGAAACCAGAAGGAAATAATGAAGACAGAAACAGAGAAAGATGGACTGTGTATGAAATGTAATAAAAAAGTTTTCTAAAATAAAAAATTGGCTTTTTGAAAAGGTTAATATGACAACTATATTTTAGACAAGACTAATCAAGAAAGCATCAAAATTCATATAAATATGAAACAAAAAGGCCCATTGAAAACCTTCTCCCCGTTTTATTCATGTGCCTGGTGGAGGGAAGGATTGCCTGAGATCCACAGAATGGGCCATTTTGCTCATCTAATTATTAAGATTCTCCTCTGCTAAGAGGACACATATTTACACATCGTGTCCCCATTTGGAGAGACTTGTCAAGATGCTTCCCCCTTCCAAACACTCAAACCCTCCTAAACAAGTGCACAGTGAATGAAATGTACACTAAAATCCCAAGCTGGAAATGTTTTTGAGCTGATACAGGCATGTGTAGTTTGTATATAGAAAAGCCTTTGAGAGTTGAAAATGAATACAGTCAAGAATGATGACAACAGGCTTGAAGAATTCCTTCCACCCCAGCCTAGTCCAGTATGGCTTCCTTAAACGCCCATGCTTGCCTCTTTCTTCCCTACTCTTCAGATGTAATATATAAAGGGCAAATCCTGTTCAAAGGCAGAAATATCAAATCTCTTTACTCTCTCATACTTTCCATATTTTCTTTTTGATTATTTAGGACAACTATCTCTTCTCTTGCCTCTCTTTTGAGTTGGCCTATAATGCCACTTTCCCAAATGGGACCCTGGTTGCCCTTGACTCTGAATTCCTCTTGCATCCTGGAAATAGATCCTCAGGTCATCTCAAATGATACCCCACAGGTCTTAGATGCTTCTTCATGACCCAAGTCTATGCATTTTCATCTGACTTTGTCCACTCTTTTAGGGGAGTTTGACAGCTTTATCCAAGTCACCCCAAGGTAGTACATGGGTCTGCTTTCAACAGAAAGATATCATTTATTTAGTCTATCAACTGTCACTGAGCACATGGCACCCTTCTATCTAGTCACACCTTTTAAGTGGATTTCTTCTCAATTTCTTGATTGCCAGAAGAATAGAAACCAACCCTATTTGTTTTTTCTCTTTTTTCCTTAATGTCACAGGGCTTCTAGAAATCTCAAGAATAGAAAAGAACTTTTAGCATATTGACTTCTGGGGACATGAAGACTTCTGTTACTCATGTCAGAGCTGTTTGTTTTGAAGATAAATTTTGTGTCAGAGTTATCAACTATTAATATTTATGGTTTCAAGTTCATGACATTATTTTTAAATAAATTAGACAAAACCAAAGAAGCACTCTATCAGCTAATTAGAATTTATTCCAAGTTGTAAAAACTGTTATCAAGCTGATGCAAGTTAATTTAGAGACCTTCAGAAATGAGTTTGAATTAAGATGTAATAAATCTATTATCATTATCTCATTCTTCAGGTGATCGTGGCTTTAGTAGTTAAAATATGGCTCATAAAATACATATTTGTAGTAAGGTTAATTGGCTTTGAAAACTTTTTAGAGGGACACCTTCAGAAAAGCATCAAGTTGGAGTTGATGAATGTAGAAAATATAAACCAAGTGAATCAACATAAGCCTCAGAAGAGAATCTTAATGATAGGTCAATCAAATGATACATCCAAACTTATTTCATATGATGTTCTAGATATGAATCATACATTGGCATAAGATTCTGGGAAAAATTACATTTTCTCCCAAAAGGTGATTGTAGAGTTGTGGGGGCCCCTTCTTATGGGAGTGGAGGTGAATGTAATTACTTATAAATATGCGTCTTAAAATATTTTCCAATATGCCAATGGAGCACAAAGCTGGAATAGCTAGGTTACAGCTATCCAAAGACAGATTCCTGCCCCACCCAACATAATTCCTGGAATTACTTATAAGCATTTAGGCCCTTGTGGCTAGAAACAGGATCAGTTAGGTTTCAGTTAGGGTTCCTCTGAGAAGCCAAACCACCATGAATATTATGGAAATAAAGGATTTATTTTAGGATTAGACTTTACACAAATATGGGGAAAAAGCAGAGAATGTGAAGGGGAGTTGGAGGATCACTGAGAATCCTTCTGAAGTACTGGAGTGGGTGCAGGAGGCATAGTGTGCAGACAGTTCTGAAAGGCCAAGCATATCCAGCTGTTGAAGCGGGACTACAAAGCAGGAGAGGTGGGGAGGTCTGTTGCAAATGGTTGCCTCTGTGAGTCCACAGCCAAGATCCTGGTGTTAGTCCTGGGGCTGCTGGGTCAGCAGGGCCAGTAGTTTGGAAGACAAGCTGAATGAGGAGCAGATGAGAGTGATTTACATGCTGGCCACCTCTGCCTCTGTCCCTCGCTGTGTTTGTGATGAACTTCTCAGAGTAATAACTGCTGCTTCACTTCTGCCTTCCAATTCTTGCACAAAAGGTACTAGGAAGAGGATTCTGAGAGTTGTAAATTGCGTTTTAAATAAATGCACCTCTTATTTATTGGCATTTATACATACTTTTGACCATGTTTAACATCCAAAAAATTTCAGTACAAAATCATCCTTCAAGCTAATGTGATGCAGTCAATCATTCCTTATACAAGCCACAGCATGCTAACCTTCTTTATTCATTGGTAACTGCTTTATCTATTTTTAACTTTATCCATTTCAAACTCCTATCTGAGTCACACTTCTCTTTTGATAGTCTATATCTTAAATATTGAAACATAAAAGGACCCACTGTTAACATATATTATGTTCAGTAGGAGGAAAATAGGAAAGGAAAAAATAGAAACAAAAATAGTTTATAACACTCTAGTTGGTCATACTTATTTATTCTGTTGGGATGACTCAAATCTTCCTAATTGAAAGATCTGAGCCATTAACAGTCCTGTCTGTACTGAATAGAGATTCCCTGGTGGCTAAGACAGTAAAGAATCTGCCTGCAATTCAGGAGACTTGGGTTTTATACCTGGATATAAAGATTCCCTGGAGAAGGGAATGACAACCCAGTATTTTTGCCTGGAGAATTCCAGGAGAGAGGTGACTGGTGGGTTCCATGGGGTCACAAAGAGTTGGACACAACTGAGTGACTAAGACTTTCACTGTACTGAATTGTTATTTTCTATTGACTGAAATCACAGATCTTGGAACTCCTAATATGTACTTCAAGGGAATTCTTGCATTTTATTTTTTAATTTTTATTTATTTTTTAAAGATATTTTTGATACAGACCATTTTTAAAGTCTTTATTGAACTTGTTACAATGTTGCTTCTGTTTTGTATGTTTTGGTTTTTTGACCTCTAGGCACGTGGGATCTTAGCTTCCTGACCAGTGATCAAACCATCACTCTCTGCATTGGAAGGCAGAGTCTTAGCCACTGGCCAGCCAGAGAAAAATTCTTGCATTTTAGACATACTCCTCCCCATTCCCATTTTTGAGTAGCAAGCCAATTTTGATAAGCCTGGATCAATCACTCCAATTATCTCATTTCTTATTAGTTTACTGGTGTGAGAAACACAAAGTGATCATTTGGCAGTCTCAGCTCCCACTTTAAAGGAATCATGAATGGCATTGAAACATGTAAAATATCATGTATGAAACGAGTTGCCAGTCCAGGTTCTATGCACGATACTGGATGCTTGGGGCTGGTGCACTGGGATGACCCAGAGGGATGGTATGGGGAGGGAGGAGGGAGGAGGGTTCAGGATGGGGAACACATGTATACCTGTGGCGGATTCATTTTGATATTTGGCAAAACTAATACAATTATGTAAAGTTTAAAAATAAAATAAAAATTAAAAAAAAAATAAAGGAATCATGAATGTGTCACTTGGTAGAAACACTCTCCTTTGGGGAACTCAGCTCTCTAACCCAGCAAAGCTGCAGGAATGGGAAGCAAACTTTTGCTAGTGGATTACTAGAGGTAATAAGGAGAGGAGTGACTCTATTTTCAGAGCTTGATATTTTGACTCATGCATCCTGCCTATGGGAAAAACAGAACTATATAGTGATGACTGATTCAGAGAAAATACTGCATTCTGAAATGTATCACTGGAGAGTCACTAAGTGCTGCCACATAACTTGCACTGGAACCTGAGTCTTGCTATCTCTGTCTAGCCAGCAACACCAGGGTGATGGGGAAAAGGACAAGAACACTGAGCTTCATGAGCATGAGTCACGCTTCACTTACTGTGAAATGAGTTCTCTGGTCAGAAGCAATGCAATATGGAATCTGATGATGATGAATAAGGCATCTGTAAATCCATGGATCAGCAAAATTGTTGAGGGCTAGAAGGACAGATTCATATTCACGGTGTCTATTCCAGCGAGAACAAAGTTCTACGTCTTCTTTGATGGAATTAGTCCAAACTAATCAACCTGCTACCAGGTGACTGACTAGTTCGCCTGAGGAATGGTGTCATATTGTGCATTAGTGGTGGTCTCTGTTCTGGATAGGTTTGGCATTTCTTCAGCTGTTATAGCTGAATAGGCCTTGGTGAGGGAAAGTCCAAATTGTTGAGCTCATGTAGAACTTCCATCCTTTTGTTCTTATGCTCACCATGGGAAAGATTGCCTGAGATCCACAGAATAGCCATTTTACTAATTACGATTTTCCTCTGCTGACGTCACTGAAAGAAACTGCTTCTGATGGTCTTCACTAACAGGTATGGAGGAGTAAAATCAGCAGATCAATAACTGCTTATCAGAGAGAATGTTGATTTACTTCAAGTAAAGAAACAGCATTTGGAACAGTAGCTGGATTTGGAGTTGCCACCTGATTAAGTTTATGAAAACATGCTATCATTTTCCAAGCTACATCTGAAGAGGTCAAACAGGTGAGTTGAATGGGGATGTGGAGAGAATCTCTGCATCCTTCAAATTCTTTATGATGTAATTAATTTGCAATTCCTCCAGAAATGCCATATTATTTTTTAGAGTACTGCTTAGCTTTTCCATAGAGGACCAAATGTGGGATTTTGCTGGTTGCTGATGATGTCTATTCAAACTATGCATTCCAGAGACTGGGGAAATAACCACAGTGTGGGATGGGAAACACTGAGCTCACTGTATAAAGATGTACATTGAATAGAATGACCTACCCCAAGCCAAAACTCTGTTGATCACCTACTCTACATAAGCTCCTCCTCTGACAGGTAGACTCCACTGGCATTTGAGATAGAAGGAATTGGTGCCAATACAGAGCCAATGTCCAGTAATATCTCGTAAGTCTAATTATTTTTTTTCTCCAATTGTGCAGTCACCTCTAAGTCCCTTTGGAGAAGTATAAAATTGGAAGTGTAACAGAGTGTAAAGTGTTCTGACTCACCTTTTTTATATGTAGAGATGGTATACATTAGTTTTTTTTTTTAAAACAGCATTATTCAGATATAATTTACATACCATAAATTTCATCTGTTTAGAGAGTAGAGTTCAGTGGTTTTTAGTATTAATACATTTATAGAGTTTTGAAACCATCACTATGATATAATTTTAGAACATTTCAGCATTGCCCAAGGAAGCCATGTATTCACTGATAAACACTCCACATTCCCTCCTCTCATTTCCCACTTTCACTTCCCAGCCCTAGGCAACCACTAATCTATATTTTATCTCTATAAATTTGACTATTCTGAATATTTTAAGTATGATGATGCAATATGTGGTCTTTTGTGACTGGTTTCTTTCACTAAGCATAATGTTTTTGAGGTTCAGCCTTGTTGCAGCTATTAGTATTTCATATATTTTTTTTGATTCTGAATAATATTCTGTTGTCAGGATGTACTATATCTTGTTTGTTCAATGGATTAAGGATATTTGGGATATTTCCATTTTGGCTATTTTGAATAATATTTCTTTGAAGCTTCATGTACATATATATATATATATATATATACATTTTTTTTTTGGTGTGTGTATGGGAATATGCTTTGTTGTGCTTCAAAGGATACCATAAAGAAAGTGAAACTATAACCCACAGACTGGGAAAAAAGTTTTCAAAATCATATATCTGATAAGTACTCATACACAGGACATAAAAACAACTATTACAATTCAGTAATAAAAAGATTATCCTACTTAGAATCAGGCAAATGATTTGAATAGACATTTCTCCAAGAAGTGATGCTTATATGGCTAATAAGCACATGAAAAGATGTTCAACCTCACTAGTCATTAGAGAGATGCAAATTAAAACCACAATAAGATCCTGCTTCACACCTATTATAATGTTTGTAGTTAAAAAGACAGACAATAACAAGTGTTGGTGTGGAGGGTGTGAAGTAATTGCAGCTGTGCTATGTTGCTGGTGGAAACACAAAATGGCTCAGCCACTTTAGAAAACAGACTGGCATTTCCTGAGAATGGAATAGAGTTACCATATGATCTAGAAATTTCATTCTTAAGTATTTAATCATGATGACTATAACTCTTTGAGAAATTTATTGAAAGTCTTCATTTAAAGCATCTTTGGAATTAATTGAGCTGGTTCTGGGTCTGGAGTCTCATTTTAAGTTTCAAAATTAAGAAGACTGAAAATGTGAAAAATTTTAAAATTATGGCAAAATATTAATCAAAAAGATGAAGACATCTTTGGAAAAATAGTTGTTTACAATTTTCACTCCAAAAAATAAAGGGATAATGTAATCTGAGTATTCTCTGGCCCCAAAATCTAATCTAGAAGTCAAAACTACCACAATAGCAGGTTGGCTAAGGGATGTCAAAGTGAGTAATCATGGAAACCAGTCAGTGAAAAACCTCTGAAAAGAGAAGTAACTTCAAGATTTTCTTGTGGGCTTTGCCAGTGTTTTCTTTCATGTTGTTGCTGTTTGTTTCTCTGGTTGTCATAATTCACCATTGTTGGAGGTAGGATTTCATAACATCACTAAATATTTTTCATGTTAAAGCAAAATAGTTAGATTTACAGTGTCATATTTTAAAAATCTGGGTTTCTATTTCAGGCTCCAAGATTTTTTTGAAATACAGTAGAACAGTAAATTGTTTCTGAATTTATAAAAAATCATCTCATTCAACTAAATGTTTTATGTTACAGTATTTGTTTTTATGGATGATGATGATTTGGTAGTAATCTGAATGTTTAAGTTGAAACAGACTGAGTTACTGCAAATTTAAAGTATTTAAAAACATACTGTTTATAAGTTCTCTAGTTTTAGTTCTTAGATGCTTATAAGTGAAGATCAATTTTACCTTGAGGGTAGATTTTAAGTGAAATGTAGCAGAATGTCTTTAATTTTACATTAATTATCTTTGAAGAATGTTTCTTTTTACTGATTTGATAAAGTAATATATTTTGCAATGAAATGTTAACTTCCTGTGATAGCCTTCATTGCTTACTGATAGAATTAGTTAGCAATGAATAATCACATATACCTAAATGATAAGCCATGTCAGCACATAGACTGTCTGGATAGAGCTCTCCAAAAACAGTTAAAAGTTCTATAAGTTCCCATATACAGTCTGAGAAATTGTTGAAATGATGCAAGAAGAACAAACCTATTCTGAAGTTGATCTATGACAATTTTTTCCTGCGAAATTCTTTGGGATAGAGATATGGAAATACTTCTCTTAAAGAAGGGCACACATAGAAAATGCAGGCCAATGAAAAGGAGAATATATACTACCAAAGAATCAAATATGTTAGCATTAAGATTGCATTTTGAAATTCAAAGTTTACTGAAGAGCAATGTCCAAAAGCAAGTGTGTAAAACTAGACAACCATTTAATTTTTTTAGCAAATAAATCTCAAACTCATTCTAGATTCTATTAAACTAAAATTATTTCATAACTCTTATATGTGGACACATGCATTTATCCTGAAAGTAGATCCACTAGTCCTCATAAAGTCAATTCTTTTTTATTTTTAAAATTATTTATTTATTTATGATTTATTTTGGCTGCACTAGGTCTTAGTTGAGGCATGTGGGATCCAGTCCCCCTGCAATGAGAACTCGGAGTCTTACCCACTGGGCCACCAGGGAAGTCCACATCAGATCAGCTCTTTACTCTCTTCTTTTCTAATTTTCTCTCTGCTCTCTCTTTCTGTCTTCTTTTTTTCTTTCTCTTTCTCTCTTTCTCCTATACTCTCATCTTGTTCTTATTTCCTCCTTTTCTCAGTGTCTCTTTTACTTTCCATTCTCTTTCTTTCATTTCACTTGTTCTCTCTTCTCTCCCTCCTTCTCTTCTGTCTTACTCTCCCCGTATCTTTCAGCCTTTATCTCTTTCTCCTCTTACCTCTCTTTCTATCTCCCTTTCTCTCTTCTTCCTCCTCTCCTTCCCTCCATCTTTCTCTCCCCACTCTCCTCTTCTTCCCAGTCTATCTTTTCTTTTTCCTTCAATTCTCTTCCATGTTTGAGTTTGGTGTACTGATAAGATAACATTGCTAGGACTCTATTGCATGAGGAAACAGGTGGCCCTGATGTACCTATTTGTACAGGTGTAACGAGAAATTGTGATCCACACAGTTAAAGGCTTTGGCATAGTCAATAAAGCAGAAATAGATGTTTTTCTGGAACTCTCTTGCTTTTTCGATGATCCAGCAGATGTTGGCAATTTGATCTCTGGTTCCTCTGCCTTTTCTAAAACCAGCTTGAACATTTGGAAGTTCACGGTTCACATATTGCTGGAATAAAAGAAAGCTGATCACCGAAGAACTGATGCTTTTGAACTGTGGTGTTGGAGAAGACTCTTGAGAGTCCCTTGGACTGCAAGGAGATCCAACCAGTCTGTCCTAAAGGAGATCGGTCCTGAGTATTCATTGGAAGGACTGATGCTTAAGCTGAAACTCCAATTCTTTGGCCACCTCATGCAAAGAGCTGACTCATTGGAAAAGACCCTGAGGCTGGGAGGGATTGGGGCCAGGATGGCATTGCCGACTTGATGGACATGAGTTTGGGTAAACTCCAGGAGTTGGTGATGGATAGTGAGGCCTGGAGTGCTGCGATTCATGGAGTTGCAAAGAGTCGGACACAATGAGCAACTGAACTGAACTGAACTGAACTGGAGAAATTTCAGGTTGAGCCCTGTAGGGATTCACTTTCCCAAGGGATGAAAGTGCCTCCTTGGAAAAAATCTTTTTGTAAGGAAAATATACATGAACTCAGTTCAATGTATATAATTAATATTTATGGAAGGCTGTATGGTTCTTAGTAAACTTTAGAAAATAGAAATTCAGAATCTTTACATGATCAGTAATGGAATGACATGAAATGTATCAGGACAGTGAGGGGAAAAATAAGGAAGTGAATTATCATTACCAGTATTTTTTCTATTCTCTTTCACCAACAAAGAAGGTCATCCTAATCCTTTGAATTCATTAGTAAGCTATTATTGCTCCTAATTCATCAAACTTTTCAGGTCTCTTGTTTGTGTTTTTTCCTTGCCTGGCTACCTTCTCTGCCCTTCTGAACTTTACCCTTTATCCTTAATTCGTCTCTTGAAGCCCACTCTAGCTCTTCAGTTCAGTTCAGTTCAGTCGCTCAGTCGTGTCCGACTCTTTGTGACCCCATGAATCGCAGCATGCCAGGCCTCCCTGTCCATCACCAACTCCCAGAGTCTACTCAAACTCACGTCCATTGAGTCGGTGATGCCATCCAGCCATCTCATCCTCTGTCGTCCCCTTTTCTTCCTGCCCCCAATCCCTCCCCGCATCAGGGTCTTTTCCAATGAGTCAACTCTTCACATGAGGTGGCCAGAGTATTGGAGTTTCAGCTTTAGCGTCAGTCCTTAAATGAACACCCAGGACTGATCTCCTTTAGGATGGACTGGTTGGATCTCCTTGCAGTCCAAAGGACTCTCAAGAGTCTTCTCCAACACCACAGTTCAAAAGCACCCATTCTTCGGTGCTCAGCTTTCTTCACAGTCCAACTCTCACATCCATACATGACCACAGGAAAAACCATAGCCTTGACTAGATGGACCTTTGTTGGCAAAGTAATGTCTCTGCTTTTCAATATGCTATCTAGGTTGGTCATAACTTTCCTTCCAAGGAGCAAGCGTCTTTTAATTTCATGGCTGCAATCACCATCTGCAGTGATTTTGGTTGGAGCCCACCAGATACAGGAGTTTCTCCTGCCTTTGTGATTCTGTAACTATTTGCATATACATTTTTTTCTATAGTGATAATTACAATTAGTCTTTCAAAGCTCGAGGTCTGTCTTACTCATATTTTCCAGAGTTGACAAAACATAAAAGAAAAACTTGATATTCATCCATTTACATGTGTTTATGGAACACATACTATTCAGTGGAAACTGGGTTAAAAATGTGTATATTTGTGCAAGAATATCAAAAGGCTATTTTTTTGCTCAAAATTGACTCAGTGTCACTTTTCTCTCAAAATATCCCAATGAGAATTCAGTGAAATAGCTTTTTTACATATTAGTTGCTCTTTTCTCACAGCCTCCCTTCCCCTCCCCAGAAACTCAGGTTTTAATATGTATGGTCTGAGCCTGATGATAAGCTCAGTTATAAATTCAAAGTCATACTTCTCCATCCCTAAATTAGTATCCCTGGACCATAGAGTTTGAGAGCAGTATTATAGGTAAGAGAAGTCAGATAGAGAAAGACAAATACCATACGATTTTACTTTCATGTGGAATCTAAACAAGCAAAAAACAAAAACAAATAGCAACCCACCCCCCTTCTCCAAACTAGACTGATAGGAAAAGAGATTTAATTTGTGGTTATGAGGTAGGGGGGTGGGAGTGTGAGAATTGGGGGAAGATGGCCAAAAATCACAAGCTTTTAGTTACAAGATATACAAGTACTCGGAATATAAACATAATGACTGTAGTTAACATGGTAGTATGACAACATGAAAATTGTTAAGACTTCTCATCACAAGGAAAATATTTTTTCCTTTTCTTTCCATTGCATCTGCATGAGATGAAGGGTGTTAACAAAACTTACCATGGTAACCAATTCATGATATATGTAAGTCACACCATTATGGTGTACATTTTAAACTTGTCCACTGATGTGTGTCAATTATTTCTCAATAAAACTTGGAAAAAAAAATCCCTGGACCAGTTTTGATGGTAACTTGGGATGAAGATGAGTTTTTCTCTAGAAGGCTTCTGCACCTCCAGTGTAAATAGAATTCTGCTGGGTCTACCTAATTTCTTATACACAGTTGAATCCTAAAGTCAACATAACTTGAGTTCCCAAGTTGGGACTCCTGAAACAGCAATCAGAAACATGCTTAGGTCCATGAGAATGCTACAATGATTTTCTTGAGATCTTTTTTGAGAGCAGAGCTATGACTTACATCCTCAATGCTAAACACAGTCTCTTACATAGAGAAGAAACCTACATAACACTTGTTGATTAAATGCATGAATTTATAAACATTTCCTCACAGAGTTGCTTTTTTCCTAATTGTAGAATCTATTTTGCTTCCCAACATGTTAATCCAGTTTGTAATTAGAAAGTACTTCCCTTGACCGTCCACTAGAGGCAGCACTGCCTATTGGAAGCTTTGTTGGGTCATGTTCCTAGCATATCCTTGATGACCCAGAGGGATGGAATGGGGAGGGAAGAGGGAGGAGGGTTCAGGATGGGGAACACATGTATACCTGTGGCGGATTCATTTTGATATTTGGCAAAACTAATACAATTATGTAAAGTTTAAAAATAAAATAAAAAACAAACAAACAAACAAACAAACAAAAAGAGATAAATGTGTCTCGTGTGTAAATCTCCACACTTACAGAGACAGCATTCTATTATACCCTGCATGAAGGACTGGAGAAAGAACTAAAGTTTATTTTCTGGTAGTTTGTGCTGAAGGGCCCTTAAATGTATTCCCAGGAATGTATTTCTCCCTCTCTGTATCCAGCACAGACCAGGAAGCTCTAGACTTAGTGAGCACTCATTTTAAGAAATCAGTTGACTCCAAGCTTAAAATGATTCTGAATTTAAAAATATCTGTACATTTTGTAATGTATAGAAATACAGAATCACTATGTTGTACACTGGTAGTTAAAATAGTGGTGTAAGACAGTTATACTTCAAAAACAAACAAACAAACTCATAGAAAAAGAGATCAGACTTGTGGTTACCAGAGATGGAAGAAGCAGGGGGTGGCGGCGGGGGCAGGAATTGGATGAAGGCAATTAAAAATTACAAACTTCCAGTTGTAAGATAAAAAATTTCTAAGGATATAATGTACAACATGATTATTGTACTTAATACTGACGTATCTTATATGAGAGATTTTAAGAGAGCAAGTCCTAAGAGTTCTAATCACAAGGAAATATATATTTTTCTTTTTTTCTTTTGTATTTATGTGAGATGATGGATGTTCACTAACCTTATTGTGGTAATCATTTCATGATGTATATGAGTTTATGTACACCTTAAACTTATACAGTGCTGTATATTAAGTCTCAATAAAACTAGAAGAAAAAATAAAAACATTTAGTAAATGCCTATAGCTCTGGATAAGAACTATAAGATGTAAAGGAAATATGGAAAGAGGAAGAGGAAACTGAAAGAAAGCAAAAATAAATAATTGGAAAGTAATAATTGCAGACTGATTGAAACCTAGTTTAATTGGCTTTAAAACTAGGAATTTCTTCCTAGTCTTCCTAGGAAATTCTTCCTAGAATGTCTTTCTATGTTGCTGTATTGATTTATCATTTTAAGACTTTTGAGACCCGGCAGATGGAGGTGTTGAAAAGTTAATGGTTGCTATTGCATTTTGTTATCATTTCACTGTGTGGTTGTTGAAACTATGCAGTTGGTGTTGAAAGGTGTGCAAACCTTTGGTTTAAAAATGTTTTATCTTAACATGTATTTGGGAAAGTCAATTTCTAATTATGGTAAAGTTAGAGAACTAACATGGAAATTTCTGAAATTTATTTTCATCATGAAATGAAAAGAGGAAATGAAACAGGATATTAGATCATTAAATCTAATTTTCTTTCTTTTTCAGTTAAAACTGAGACACAAGGTGATTGACTTAATTGATTATGTAGTTAATGTAGTTCATTAGTACAGAATTTGGAGAAGGAAATAGCAACCCACTCCAGTATTCTTGCTTGGAAAATCCCATGGACGGAGGAGCCTGGTAGGCTGCAGTCCATGGGGTGGCGAAGAGTCGGACACAACTGAGCGACTTCCCTTTCACTTTTCACTTTCATGCATTGGAGAAGGAAATGGCAACCCACTCCAGTGTTCTTGCCTGGAGAATCCTAGGGATGGGGGAGCCTGGTGGGCTGCTGTCTATGGGGTCGCACAGAGTCGGACACGACTGAAGCGACTTAACAGCAGCAGCAGCAGCAGCAGCAGCAGTATAGAATTGGTCTGGTTTCATGTCTCTTGATTCTTGATCTAATGTACTTAGTAATTAAAGAATATTTCAACTAAATAATTAAATGTAAGGAAACTTTCAACTAGGATACAGTTTCTTTATATAATTTCAGATTTAAAATAAAATGTTTAAGGTAAATGTAAAAGTTCCTTATATACTGAAAAGAAAGTGACTCTCATTCTCACTGTTTGACTCAAGGATATTCATTAGATTTGCTTCCCTTCCAATCTGGCCTGGACCCATTAATGAATTAGTCCAACTATTCTCACAGTCAGCCTTAATTCCCGTAAGACCTTTACTGCCCCTCTCAACACTTTGTCAGGCCCTCTGCTATGGATCATTGATCTGCCTTCTTGGTTCTGCCTCTGAGTTTCTGAGAAATGCTGAAGAAAGTTGCATAACCACATTGATGGTGCTATTACCACTGCAAGTGTTCCAAACTCAGTGGGGCATCTGATGATGCTTAGAAATTCTTTCATTAACCTGTAGCAGGGTTCCTCTTCTAGTCTTATATGAATTTGTAAGTGTCTGCCTTTTTTTTTTTTCCAGTCCACAGCCTCATCCTTGTTCCTCTGTGAGCAGATGTTTCTTCTACCTTTATTCAGAACATCAGGGCCATCACGTAAGCATTTTCTCAGTATTCTTATATTCATGGCTGAAATCGAATCCATTTTTATCATCTTTCTTTCCTTAGGGAAAGCATGGAAGTGGTCAAAAGCAAGGGATCTGGAGTCAGATTGAACATCTTAGTTCTTCAGTCTGTTAGGTGTGTCACTTTAGGGAGGCTGCTTACTCTGTGCTTAGGTGTCCTGCTTTGTATATTGGGAGTAATATAACAGTATCTACCACATAGGCTCGATGTAAGCAGTGATGAGGTAACGTACATGTAGTGCATGGTATGTGGCACAAAGTAGGTGCACAAGTTAGAACACCTAGTTTTTTGTTGTTGTTGTTATTGCCTAGGAAAGAAACTGTTCCATTTTTTCATCTTTCTTCAGCCAATTTCTCCCCAATACTATACTTTTTCCAGTGTAAAATTATGCTCAAATATTCCATTGCCTGAAAATATCAGTACTGAGATCCTGATTATCTTGTTAGTTAATACCTAACTCTAACCCTATCCTGACCACAACTCTGCCTTATTTTTGTCCTTCACATAATGCTGGTAATTCTCAGTAGCTTCTCAGCTGCCACTGGAACTCAAGTGCAGAATGCATAGTTGAGTGGGATAGTATTTAAAATCTACTAATCTGAGATACTATGACCAAGACTAAAGACTCTATGACTAATAGATGTAGAATTGTCTTCTCCTTATCATTAAAAATAAATTCAGGGACATTAGCAAGATGGTGGAACAGGAAGCCATGGACTTTCCTTTCTCCTATGGAAAGGAAACAATTTATGGACAAATTCAGCAATAATTCACGGATAAATTCCTTTTGTGAGAAATCCAGAAGCTAATTGACTTCAGGAAAACATAAAACTAGACTCAAAGAAGCCAACAGGAAGTTCAAGATATCTTCCTGCTGGAATCTCAGTCCCTAAAACTAGACTCAAAGAAGCCAACAGGAGATTCAAGATATCTTCCTGCTGGAATCTCAGTCCCTAGCGCAGTGTCATACAACTGGGAGGAAACCCCCCATTTCAGCCTTCAGCTTCTCTTAAGGGGAGGGAAAGAATTGGTCCAAATGTCCAGTACTCCAAGTGTTCTGTGAGGTCTCCCCAGGAGACTGACTTCTGTTTTTCCAGTCTGAGAGTGCTGATGGGACCAGCACAATCTAATTCCCTATAGAAAAATAAAGATGGTGACTAGGGCTAATAGTCACCATAGCTCTTCCTTTAGCTGAAGCAGAATGAATGGAGGAACATCCCTAGCCCCCAGCATCTTCTTAGGGAGGGAAAGAGTGGGTTCATCTGTCTAATGCCTCAACGTTTATGGGAGATACACAGAGGACTGGCTTCTTTCAGACTTTCATGACTCAGAGTACAGATAGAAACAAGGAAAGTCTAGCCAACTAGGGATTAGTGAGAACATAAATAGAGGTTTGAAAAGACTCTGATGCTGGGAAAGATTGAAGGCAGGAGGAGAAGGGGACAACAGGATGAGGTGGTTGGATGGCATCACTGACTCAATGGACATGAGTTTGAGTAAACTCTGGGAGTTGGTGATGGACAGGGAGGCCTGGCGTGCTGCAGTCTGTGGGGTCACAGAGTCGGACATGACTGAGCGACTGAACTGAACTGAACTGAGATAGAGGTTTGGAAGTAATCATAGTCCCTCCCCTGGCTCAGTACAGAACTAGTGGATGAAAAGCCTCAGACCCAACTTCTCTTTGAGGTGGGAAGAAGTTGGATGTGGTGTTCAATGACCCAAGTTTTCTGAGAGCTGTCTGAGGGACCAGCTTCCATCTGACTTGTTCTGGTGTATTGGATGCTTGGGGCTGCAAAAAAACAAAGAAAGTGGATTGGACAAGCAAGAAGATTTGAGAGGCCCCTAAAATCTCTGGACAGGCTGATTGGCATTGGTCTTTCCCTGAATGAAGTCAATCTGTGGAAACGAGGGTAGATGGCTCATTTGTCTTGCACTGACACCAATACAGAGAATCCAGCAAGATGAAGAAGCAGGGAAATATATTTCCCTGCTTCTTCATCTTATTTGAAATACATTTCAAATAAAGAACAAGATAAATCTCCAGAAGGTGATCCTAATGAAATGGAGATGTATTATTTATCTGACAGAGAATTCAAAATAACCATCATAAAGATGCTCACCAAGGTCAGGAGAACAATGCATAGAGAAAGTAAGAATTTTAACAAAAAGATAACAAAGAAGATATAAAAGAGTACCAAATAGAAATAATGAACCTAAAGAATACAATAACTTAGCTGAAAAATTCACTAGAGAGCTTCAGTGGCAGACTTGACAAAGCAGAAAAAAGAATCAGTAAACTTGAAGATTGTTATTGGAAATTATCCAGTCAGAGGAGCCAAAAAAAGAAAAAAGTGGGAAAGTTTAGGTGTCTTATGGAACGACAGCAATAGGATTAATAGATGCATTGTGGGAGTCCCAGAAGGAGAAGGAAGAGAGAGAGAAAGAAAGAGAATCAGAAAGCTTATTTAAAAAAAAAAAAAAATTAAATCTTGACTGGAAACGTTACAAATCTGGGGAAGGAAATGGGCATCTAGATCTAGAAAGTATAAAGGATTACAATAAGATGAATTAAAAAAACAAAAAACAAGCAAACAAACAAAAAACAAAACACTGAGACAATCAAATTCTCAAATGTCAAAGACAAAGAGAAAATTTGAAAGCAGCAAAAGAAAAGTGGAGCTTCCCCGATGGCTCAGCAGGTAAAGAATCTGCCTACAATGCGGAGACATAGGAGACACAGGAGACTGTGGTTCAATCCCTGGGTCAGGAAGATCCCTTAGAGAAGGAAATGGCAACCCACTCCAGTATTCTTGCCTGGGAAATCCCATAGACAGAGGAACCTGGAGGTCTACAGTCCACAGGGTCACAAAAGAGTCAGACTGCCTTGGTGACTGAACAATAACAACCTCCTACTTTCAGCAAATTGCTATATTTTTATGCCCCTACTAATGGCTTTAGAAGAGACTTAGGAAAGGAAGGGAAGGGAAAGAGAAATGGACAATTGTACTCACTATAATTTATCCCTAATCCTAGCTTCTGCTTCCAGTGCAGACCAACCTTAGTCCATCTTGCCTGCTTACTGAATCATGAATCTTGTTCATCATAATTTCTTTCTGATTCCTGTGTGTGGTTTGTTTCACCCCTATCTGTGCCCAGTGAACATAACCTTGGCTTAAACTGTTCTAGTGCTGCATCCCCATCCAAGCTCCTAGATAGCAAGCATTCAGGATCAAGTGCCTTCTGATTCAGCCTGCTTCTGCAGCAAACACACTATTCTCAGGAGGAAAAGATTGATGAGTGATATCAAACCAAGAATCATCTCTGAAGGGTGGTTGTTGAAACTATAGGCATGGAGGAGGTTGAGAGTGAGGAAAAAGAAGAGGAAATTGGATACACCTTGGGAAGAATGTTTATGTGTTTTTATTTAGGGAACAGCAAGAGGAAGGAAAACAGAGTTAGAGAAGGGATAACTTCGGCTTAATCTACACCATGGAAAATTTCAAGTAATTGCTCTAAAGTGACTAATTTCTGGAGAAGAATTTGACTCAATGTTGTGTCCTTAAACAATTTAAATTGGCAAAGTAGTGGTATTATTATAGACCTGGGGTAGACCAAGAAATATGACATTATAGAATAACTTGTTACAGTAAGAATGACTCAGTGTTTTGAGTCAACCAAGTGATTCATCTATACAGCCTGTCATCCATGTGACAACCATTTGGCCTGACTTTGGAGTTCAGGGTCAGTTAGAGGGAGACTCTTCTTCTGTTTTAGTCAACTTTTGGGTAGATAGTTTGTTCTGATAATAATAGTCTCGGGAACACTTTACAAAATCTTGTGGGAAAGAGCCTTCAGAAAGCATAGAGCTGTCTCTTAGATTGCTTGGCTGAGTTTATTTGTCAAAAGAAACTTTTTTGCCTAGGTGACCTTGTTCAGACTGACAGATTCTCTGGAAACATGGGTAGAGTGTATGTTCATTTTACTCACCACTGTATCCCCAGCACCTGACACAGTGAAGTCATCATCTGATGGTGAGAGAAGCAACTACAGAAGTTTTTTTATGAGATAACTTTGGAAAGATGGTCATGGCTTAAAAATTTCCCAAGAAAATCCTCAAGGGACACTAACAGGTAATATATTAAAGATTTTATCTGCAACAATGACTTTACTGTGCATTCCCTTCATCTAAATAGATACTATTTTTAAGATTGTGCTTATAATTTAAACCTCTCCTAGAAAGTCAAACAGTAAATCACCAAAGAAACAGGCAACTGGATGAAATACGTTTGGAAGTACTTTTTAGAAGCAAACAGATGCAAGTGGCTGCACACCATCCAGAAAGACAACTGTGCCGACTGGATCTCTCCCAACCTTGTGCCCTGCTCTCACCCCACCCCTTTCAACATACATAGTAAAATTCAAATAACTATGACAATAAACCCATAGCCATTTATAAGAAAATTATTGCAATGATAAAGTAGTTCAGTAATAATATGTCTTCCAGATGAATTAATGAAAATTATTGTAAGATGATATTTCCATCACAAATTTGTGCTCACCCCTACTGCTACATTAACCAAACTACCTTTTCAATAGTTCATGACTTACCTTTTTCAGAAAGCAGCATTCAAATAAATCTTTCCCAAATGGGAAGAAGGGAATTAACGTTTATTTAGCTCATACTCTATTAAATAGCAGAAGGCTATTTAATCTTACAAAATTTATTTTTCTATTAAGTGAAGCATAGATAATAATTAGTGGATATGTTTCATTAAAGGAAACTAATGATTAAGAGCCAGTACTCAATAGCAGACAGATTTGGGTTTAACATCTGGCTTCTTTCTTTTCTCATTGGGCTTTGGGGCATAGTTTCTTAAATTTACACATCAGTAAACTGGATTTAATCATATTGCATACTTCACTGAAAGGTTTGGAGCATTCAATGAGATAATGCTTATAAAGCACTTAGCTTAATACCTGGCACATAATAAATGCTCAGTAAATGTTTATGTTATTTATTATAGAAGGATTTGCTACAGATTTTCTTCAAATACTGTGCTCCATTTAAGTGAATCAATTTACATGATACTTTCTAGGATTTCATGTATTAGATAAGTTATGCACCGTGTATGGAAGAATTATATTTTTTGTTAAGTTCAACTCATAGACATATGGTTCTCAATGCAAGTAGAATGGAGAAGAGGGCACTGCTTCCCTGGGGATAACTTTTGGAAATGTGTATGTAGGTCGTTTTTGGTACTCACATACTAGATAAGGGTCTCTGAGTGAGTAAAGTTTACCTTCCACAATGTAAAGAACAGTGCTATTTAGCATTGTCTTTGTCAAGTGTGTGGAATGATAACCAATTTCATAAATGCTCATTTCCACTTAGACATTAGAGTGAAGCATTGATAAGATTTGGGACATATGTTTGTATGAAATTACTACTTTATTCATCATAACAATTTGGAATGATGTCTAATAAAATAAATCACTGACCAGAAGTGTTGGTCTCCCAATAGAGGGAAAAAACGTTTCCAGAGTCTTACCTATAAGGTTCAGGTTTTTCATTCATTTGTCACTTATTTATCCAACAAACTTCTATTGAATGTCTGTTATATTTAATCTCCTCTGTTTCAGTTCAGTTCAGTCGCTCAGTCGTGTCCGACTCTTTGCAACCCCATGAATTGCAGCATTCCAGGCCTCTCTGTCCATCACCAACTCCCGGAGTTTACTCAAACTCACGTCCATCGAGTCAGTGATGCCATCCAGCCATCTCATCCGCCATCGTCCCCTTCTCCTCCTGCCCCCAATCCCTCCCCGCATCAGAGTCTTTTCCAATGAGTCAACTCTTCGCATGAGGTGGCCAAAGTACTGGAGTTTCAGCTTTAGCATCATTCCTTCCAAAGAACACCCAGGGCTGATCTCCTTTAGAATGGACTGGTTGGATCTCCTTGCAGTCCAAGGGACTCTCAAGAGTCTTCTCCAACACCACAGTTCAAAAGCATCAATTCTTCAGCGCCCAGCCTTCTTCACAGTCCAACTCTCACACCCATACATGACCACTGGAAAAACCATAGCCTTGACTAGACGGACCTTAGTTGGCAAAGTAATGTCTCTGCTTTTCAATATGCTTATCTAGGTTGGTCATAACTTTTCTTCCAAGGAGTAAGCGTCTTTTAATTTCATGGCTGCAGTCACCATCTGCAGTTATTTTGGAGCCCCAAAAAATAAAGTCTGACACTGTTTCCACTGCTTCCCCATCTATTTCCCATGAAGTGATGGGACCAGATGCTGTGATCTTCGTTTTCTGAATGTTGAGCTTTAAGCCAAGTTTTTCACTCTCCTCTTTCACTTTCATCAAGAGGCTTTTTAGTTCCTCTTCACTTTCTGCCATAAGGGTGGTGTCATCTGCATATCTGAGGTTATTGATATTTCTCCCGGCAATCCTGATTCCAGCTTCTGCTTCTTCCAGCCCAGCGTTTCTCGTGATGTACTCTGCATATAAGTTAAATAAGCAGGGTGACAATATACAGCCTTGACGTACTCCTTTTCCTATTTGGAACCTTTGTTTAGTTAGCATCTAATCCAATGACTGGTGCTTAACAAAAGTAGTTTGGATGATAGACTGAGAAATGAGTGGTCACTAAATAACAAATACATGGCCTATGCCTTCTAGGAGCTTGTATACCAATGCTTTGGAGAATGGAAAAAAGGTCTCTTTGAGAACATCTTTTATGCCTTTTGTTTTTGCTTCACACTATTATGTAACATGAATCAGGGAAAATATGCAGATTCTAGAATCTGATACACAGAGATATTACTAATAGGCCTGGAACAAAGCCCTGAAATCTACAGTATTAGCAAGTATCCCAGGTAATTGTTGTGCATGTAACAGGCTTTGAGATAATATCTTAGTCCTTGTATTAGATTCAGATAGAAGTATCAAAATTATTTTCAACTTACTTCCACATTTCCTTTTCATTGCTACTACCAACAGCAAGAAGGACAGCAAAGCAAAATAAAACACTTTTAGATGTCCCAGGGAAGGAGAGAGGGGAAAAATAGTAAAAATGAGTTAGTTTGCATGTGAAAGTATTTCTGAATTCAGGAGAATATGCTCTTAATCACCTCAGTTAGATTCCCTGGGGGATGAGAATGGTGACTTATGGGCAAACCTCATACTGAGCCATTTCTGTGACCTTCTCTGTATTATTTTCTCCATCTTTCTAGGAGGAGAAATTGTTGGTCATATCATTTTTTACAGAACTGATGGCAAAGGGCACAAAAGGTGCCAAAGGCTTATCTTAACCTTTGTTTCTCTAGCTGTGGTTAACATTAACAGCATCTGGACCTTGGTGGTTGTAGATGCTGCAAAGCAGTCCACATAAGATGTGATGTTCTCATAAACAACTTTTGTTAAAGGAAAGAAACATGCTTACACAAAGTGATTAGATTCAGCCATTTGAAGAACAGGAAGTGAAAAAGGACTTTGACTCTTTCCTATCTCTTAGTATGATTCTTAGTATGATTCTACGCAGTCTAAGCATAACAATGCTTTTCAGTTTCCAGAGAGCTTGACCACTCGGGAAAAGAATGAAATCCAAAACTTCAGTTTACTCAGGGGCCCCTTTAATTTGAGTATCTTGGAGGAGACACTGAGTCTTGCTTTTTAACTTTGTGTGTGTGTGTGTGACAGAATGATTGTAGTGACTTGAATCCCATGGTGAATCCTGGTTTACAGTGGAGTCAGCCATGAGTGCTAGAACATCCGCCTTACAATAATCTCATCTTTTGGAGGTTAGGCTTCTTACATCCCCAGTGTTATGCTGGATGAAGATGAGAGAGCTTTGGTTGGAGGGGTTAGTGCTGTGGGGCACCACTTTCTGGACAGATCAAAAATATTGTTGTTGTTGTTTAGTTGCTAAGTTGTGCCTGAGTTTTTGTGACCCCCATGGACTGTAGCCCACCAGGCTCCTCTGTCCAAAGGATTTCCCAGGCAAGAATACAGAGTGGGTGGCCATCACAGTAGATAAATATCTCCAGTGGAACACATAAGGCTATTCATGGTGGTGGTGGCAGTTGAGTCTCTCCAGCAGACATGAGCCAAGGAAGACTTCTGCTGAAACCAGTCATAAAATTGGGCCAGGAGCACAATGGCAGAAATTGGATCCTTTGTCCACCTGCTCCCATGAGCATTGGATGAGGACTAGCAGGAAAAGATATTCCCTCAGTATTACACTTTGTTGTGAGACCCTTGTGCAGTATTATGCAATATCCCAAGGTGTTAGAGGCCTTTCTGTAAGCTTTTTCAGTTCAAAATATGAGTGTTCCAAATTTTCCAAATACTCAGCCAAATTTATTTTCCATCTTTAATATTAGTAATTCTAGTGTTGAAAATGGTATCTCATTGAAGTTTTGATTTGCATTAATCTAATGACTAATGATGCTGAACATCTTTTCATGTACTTCTTGTCTATTTGTATATCTTATTTGCAGAGATGTCTACTCAAGTCCTTTGTCCAATTTTTAATTGGATTGTTTGCCTTTTTGTTGTTGAGGTGTAATAATTCTTTATATATTTGGTTACTAGATCCTTATCAGCTATATTGTTGGCTAATATTTCCTCCTATTCTATGGGATATCTTTTTACTGTCTTAATAGTATCCTTTGATGAATAAATATTTTTAATTTTGATGAAGTCCAGTCTATTATATTTCTTTTTTGCATTGTGCTTTTGGTATCATATCTAAGGAACCATTTCCAAATTCAAGGCAGTGAAGATTTACTCATATGTTTTCTTCTAAGAGTTTTATAGTTTTAACTCTTACATTTAGGTCTTTGATCCATTTTGAGTGAATTTCTGTGTGTGGTGTGAGGTAAGGGCCTAACTTCATTCTTTTGCATGTGGATGTACAGTTGTACATCACCATTTTTTATTATTTTGTTTTATATTGGAGTATCATTGATTAACAATGTTGTGTTAGTTTCAGGTATATAGCAAAGTGATTAAGTTATACATATACATGTATCTGTTCTTTTTAAAATTCTTTTCCCATTTAGGTTATTACAGAACACTGAGAAGAATTCCCTGTGCTATATGGTAGGTTTTTATTGATTATCTATTTTAAATATAGCAGTGTGTACATGTCAGTCCCAAACTCTCAATCTATCCCTGCCCCTGCTTTCCATCTCTGGTAACCGTAAGTTCATTCTCTAAGTCTGTGAGTCTGCTTTTCTTTGTTGATTGGTTTTTGTTACTGATTCAGTCTTGTAGCCTTTCATATCAGCTTAAAGGGCTATCATTAGCATTTCTTACAGAAAAGTTCTACTATTAATGAACTTCCTCAGTCTTTATGTTTCTGGGGATGTTTTCTTTATTTTTAAAGGATAACTTTGCTGTGTATAGAAGTGACACGTTTGTTTGTTAGCTTCAGCTCTTAAAAATGTCATCCTATTCCCTTCTGGCCTCCTTTGCTTCTAGAAGAAATTGGTTGTTAACCTTATTGAGAATTCCTTGAATATAATGAATTCCTTACCTCTGGCTGGTTTTAAGATTCTCTTTGGATCTTTTCTTTTGGTAGTTTTATTATAATGTGTCTACGTATGAATCTCTTTGAAGATTTACCCTGAGTGGAATTCACTGAGCTTCTTAAATGTGCAGATTCATGTCTTTCATCAAATGTGGGCCATTTCAACCATATTTCTTCAAGTGTTCTTTCTTTGACAGAGAATTCTTAAGTACTGCAGTTTAGCAGCTTCTTTCTTCCCCAAGTACTTCCCTGGTTGTTGTAAGTTTTTGATTAGTTTCCGGAGATCCAAACAAGGTGATTGTGAACAGTAATGTTTTGTAAGGGATGGAATTTTGGATTTTCCTACTCTGCCATTTTTTGTTGACAATACATCTTCCTGCTTTTCTTTTTTATCATGCAAAGTTATCCACCTCTGTATTAGGCTGATTATTGGCCACCAAATATTGTAGGGAAAAAATGTCTTTGCTAATATAATTAAAAATCTTGACAAAGAAAGGTAATCTTGGATTATCCAAGATTGTATCATGTATCCATATATCAGGAAGAGAGGGGGAGATCTTAAGACACATCTAGAAAAGAAAGCAATCTAACCATAGCAACAGTGATTGGAGTGTTGTAACCATGAGGCAAGGAATGCCAGCAGCCACTAGAAGCTGAAGGAATCAAAAGCCAAATGTCCCCCTAGATCTTTTGGAGGGAGTGCTGCTCTGCTAATACCTTGATTTTGGCTCAGCAAAACTGATTTCAAACTTCTGGCCTCCAGAACTCTGAAGAAATAAATTTCTGTTGTTTTGTCACCAAGTTTGTGGTAATTTTTTACAACAGTGCTTGAAAACAAATACCGTTTCCACCATATTACTGAGCTCCTCTATATGAGCTTCGTCTATGCCCACTTTCCAAAAGATGCTATCTTTAGTAATCCCAAAGTGATTTTTTGGGCCTATATATAATTTTGTTTCACACACACACGCATACACAGACTATAGCTATAATTGGCACTTCCTATGCTGAAGAAATATAAATTTAACTTTTGATTTGATTCTTCTTGTAGGGCATCCCATTATATATCCTATATATTTTCCAAAAACTAGAGGAAGTTGTAAGGTAATTATTTAGTCTCAATGAAAAGAAGCTAAGTTCAAGTCAAGGATTTGTATTTCATTAAGGCAATATGTAAAAAGTTAATTATAATTCAGTGTGATAACTAGCATAATGCAGAAATCTGTGGAGTCACGAGGAAGGAGTTTGATACTTAGGGAAACTATGGTTGACCTCTCAAAGATGTCCAGTTTGAGTCAAGTCTAAACAGAGGCCAGGAGTTTGCTAGGCAGGGAATGCCTGAATATGATACACTATGTGCAGAGGCACCAAAGCATGAAAGAATGTGACTTATTTAAGAGATATTTGGCTGGAGGATAGGAGGTAGGGAAAAATGGATGAAATACTATTGGAAAAGTAGGTTGCCATTACTGAAGAAATCATGTAAGCCCTGATAAAGGATTTAATGATTGCTCTGTAGGAAACTGGTAGCAAATAGAAGTTTCAAAGAAAGAAGGAAGATTTTGGAGGTGATATGGGCAATGGACTGGATTGGAAGGTTAGCATTAAGAGAAGAGAACAGCTTGAACTTAAACATTGGTATTGGGAGTCGACTTGGGGATTAAACTTGAGAAACAGTGCTGTTTACAATTGACAGTGATCACTTCATGGCAAATAGATGGAGAAACAGTGGAAACAGTGTCAGATTTTATTTTGGGGGGCTCCAAAATCACTGCAGATGGTGATTGCAGCCGTGAAATTAAAAGACACTTACTCCTTGGAAGAAAAGTTATGACCAACCTAGATAGCATATTAAAAAGCAGAGATATTACTTTGCCAACAAAGGTCCATCTAGTCAAGGCTATGGTTTTTCCAGTGGTCACGTATGGATGTGAGAGTTGGACTGTGAAGAAAGCTGAGTGCCGGGGATTGATGCTTTTGAATTGTGGTGTTGGAGAAGACTCTTGAGAGTCCCTTGGACTGCAAGGAGATCCAACAAGTCCATTCTGAAGGAGATCAGCCCTGGGATTTCTTTGGAAGGACTGATGCTAAAGCTGAAACTCCAATTCTTTGGCCACCTCATGCAAAGAGTTGACTCATTGGAAAAGATCCTGATGCGGGTAGGGATTGGGGGCAGGAGGAGAAGGGGATGACAGAGGATGAGATGGCTGGATGGCATCACTGATTCGATGCACATGAGTTTGAGTAAACTCCGGGAGTTGGTGATGGACAGGGAGGCCTGGCGTGCTGCGATTCATGGGGTCGCAAAGAGTCGGACGTGACTCAGTGACTGAACTGAACTGAATAGGACTTGGGGTAGAGATAGAACAGAGAGGGTGAAGTTGATAATGCTGTATGTTGGCTAGTATGTTACTATAGTCTGAATACTTAGGGTCCCCCCTGCCACCACCCCATTCAAATGTTGGAATCCAAATGCTTAATGTCGCGGTATTAGGAAGTGGAGCCTCTGCTAGGTTATTAGGTCATGAAGGAACTAATCCTTTATGAATGAGATTAGTATCCATACAAAAGAGATCCCTTAGAGCTCTCTCGACCATTCTACCAGGTAGTTATACAACAAAAAGCAGGGAACCTGGAAGAGGGTCCTCACCTAATGATGCTGGCACCCCGATCTCAGGTTTCTAGCCTACAGAGCTTCCAATGTTGTTGAGAAGTAAATCTAACTTTTTATAATATACCCAGTGACATACTATTATAGCAACCCAAATAGACAAAAGTGAAAGTGAAGTCACTCAGTCATGTCCGACTCTTAGCGACCCCATGGACTACAGCCCACCAGGCCCTCTGTCCATGGGATTTTCCAGGCAAGAGTACTGGAGTGGGGTGCCATTGCCTTCTCAGTTAACAGTGGCAAGGCATATTATATTTACTTGGAGCTGGTATACTTGGTGACAGCCTTAGTGCCCTCAGACGCGGTGTGCTTGGCCAGCTCCCCAGGTAGCAGCAAGTGCACTGCGGTCTGGATCTCCCTGGATGTGATAGTCGAGCGCTTGTTGTAATGCACCAGGCACAATGCCCCGCCAGTGATGCGCTTGAAAATGTCATTGACGGAGTTCATGATTCCCATGGCCTTGGACGAGACTAAGACATATACAAAACATAACTACCAATTGTTAGCGATATTTGACATACTTGGAAGATGAGGGTTGGGCATGAATTTTTTTTGATCAACATAACTGAAACTTGAAAATCTAGAGCATGAAAATCAAAATAATTGTTATTACTGACTGATCTAGAACCAGAGAGTGATAGATAAATATTGCTGTCAGGACTCAATTATTCTTATCATTCACAGTGTCAAATAATTATGTACTTGGATGTGGGTCAAGGTGGAGAAGGCAATGGCACCCCACTCCAGTACTCTTGCTTGGAAAATCCCATGGATGGAGGAGCCTGGAAGGCTGCAGTCCATGGGATCGCTGAGGGTCGGACACAACTGAGTGATTTCACTTCCACTTTTCACTTTCATGCATTGGAGAAGGAAATGGCAACCCACTCCAGTGTTCTTGCCTGGAGAATCCCAGGGACGGCGGAGCCTGGTGGGCTGCCGTCTCTGGGGTCACACAGAGTCGGACACGACTGAAGTGACTTAGCATAGCAGTAGCAGTGGTCAAAGCTATGAAGTAGATTAGGGAGCCAACGCCAAAGCATTCCAGTTGAAGAACAACTGGTCATACATGTATTTGTCCATTAAATGAAGTAATAGTATGCCATTTGACAGGATGGTTACAAACTCTCAAAAAGTTTTGGAGACTATTTTTACAACACTGGACATAGAATAAAGAAATATATCATAGTTGTTGAGGTTGTTTGAGTTTTCTCTGTTTGTTATGTATATGGAAAAATCTGTGAAAATTATCATACCAGAGTAACTCACATTGGAACATAGTTTCTTTATAGAATAGAATACATATTATTAATAACGTGCTCTTACATGGTACTCCTTTTATTACCAAATCTTATAACCTCATAATTATTTTAAAAAATTATTTCCCTTTCCATATCTCTGCAGAGATTTAGCAGTGGAGTGCCTGATTATTGTTTTGTGATACCTGACACTATTGACATTCTATTAGTTTTATAAACTAATCCTCACTAGGGAATCAGAAGCATCGGCATAAATAAGTAAGATTTAATTGAAATTGATAAATATTAAAAAAAAAAACCCTAAAGGTAAAAAACACTAAGATAAAGGTATCTTAGTGATTTGTGCAATGTGCTCATCCAAAAGTGCCACTCACTTTTATTCAGTTATAGAAGTACTTATATACATGATTGCATTCACATGAGAAGATTCTCATTGTATAATTTCCAATTGCTGCTATATCAAATACTATGAATTTAGTGACTTAAAAGCAGCACACATCTATTATCTTACAGTTCGGACAATCTGAAGCCCAAATGGGCGTGGATGAGCTAAAATCAAGATGTCAGTAGGGCTGCATTCCTTCTGAAGTTTCTATTAATAGGGAAGAATTCATTTTCTTGTCGTCCATTTTCAAGAGGATGCCCATATTCTTGGGCTCACAGCCCCATTCCTCCATCTTCAAAACTAGCTGATCAAGTACTTCTCAGGATGCCATTTCTCTAGTTCTGACTCTTCTGCTTCATTCTTTCCAGTTTAAGGGCTCTTGTAACTACACTGGGCCCACCCATATAATCCAGCATAATCTTTCCATTTCAAGGTCAATTGATTAGCAGTTTAATTTCATCTGCAACCTAGTTCCCTCTTGCCATGTAACATAACATCTTCATAGGTTAAGAGGATTAGCATATGCACATCTTTGGGAGCCATTATTGTGCCTACTGCATCCACCAAAATAGTTTTTAATATAAATTTGGAATAGAAATTATGCATATGTGTCTATTTACATATGTGTAGCTACTGCTTAAATTCATATCCTGTTTAAGAAGATCATTGGCTAGCCAATTTAAAAATTAGCCACTAAATTCTGCTGTTAAAGTGTGAAAATAATAGGAGAAAACCAAATAGGAAAAAGGTTTTGAAACTAGTAGGGTTTTCTAGTTTTGACACCCATATTACAAGTGTTTGTGTTCTTGACTCCACTAAAACTTCTGTGGGGCAGGGTCTGTATTTTACTTGCTTGCCTAACATATTACATAATGAATAAATTTTATTATTTTATTTCCATTTAAAGTATTGATAATTGTATCATGACATTGTGGGGCTTCTCAGGTGGCTCAGGGGTAAAGAATCTGCCTGCCGATGTAAGAAACACAAGAGATGCGGTTTTGATTCCTGGATCAGGAAGATCCCCTGGAAGAGGAAATGGCAACCCCCTATAGTATTCTTGCCTGGAAAATTTCATGGACAGAGGAGCCTGATTGGCTATAGTCCACGGGGTGGTGAAGAGTTGGACACAACTGAGCACGGGGGCGTGTACGTGCACACACACACACAGTGATATTAATATGTGTCTCTTTATCTCCAAAAATGTGATTTATTTTGGGGGTCTTGTTAGATAATCAACAGTGTACTACGTGCTAAGGAATAAGGCAGAGGGTGGGCAGAAAACAAAATGATTAGTAACAGTCCCAGACTTGAAGAAGTTCATGATTGAGTCAGAGATATAAATGCATAGAGGTGTTTAAAACCTGTATGAGGAACACCATGTGAGGATGTACAGAGGGAATACAAGTGGCCAACTCTTCCCAAGGCACTCAGGGAAGTCTTTGCAGGGAGACTGACAAATGATCTAGGTCTTTGTGGGGAGAAGAGTTGGCCAGGCAGAGAATGGGATCAATGACGTTCCAAGCAGATGGAAAATCATAGGCAAAGGCAGGCAGGTGGGAAATAGTGGCAAATTATGTTGCATGTAGTATTTGTTGTTACTATTTTGTTTTTGCATGTAGTATTCGAATACAAGTAAAAGGATATCTTGACAATGACAATATAATTTATTGTTTATTTAAAGTGTCAAAAATTAAGAAAGAAGTCTTATTAAGACTGCTACCAGATACACTATCAATTCTATATAAATTAATAAAAGGAAAATATCCAAATTATACAACAGACAGATATGAAAGAACAATGGTAATATAGAACTATCACTTCATTTTGGTACTAATCATTTTGCTTTGACCTTGGGCAAATTAATCACTTAGTAAAATAAAAGGACTGGAATAGAGGAATTTTAAGACTTTTTTTCCCCCTAGCCTAACATTCTATGAAGCAAAATAAACACCTGACTCCACAGTTTTTCTTTGTGACTGAGAAGTCTGTGAAAGTTAACTAATCATTTAGACTAGTTCATGTGTGTGTAAGCAAACACAGACATTTCATTTATTATTTCCATATAGTCTGTTGGTAGCCATCACCAACTCCTAGAGTCCACCCAAATCCATGTCCATTGACTCGGTGATGCCATCCAACCATCTCATCCTCTGTTGTCCCCTTCTCCTCCTCAATCTTTCCCAGCATCAGGGTCTTTTCAAATGAGTTAGCTCTTCGCATCAGGTGGCCAAAGTATTGGAGTTTCAGCTTCAACATCAGTCTTTCCAATGAACACCCAGGACTGATCTCCTTTAGAATGGACTGGTTGGATCTCCTTGCAGTCCAAGGGACTCTCAAGAGTCTTCTCCAACACCACAGTTCAAAAGCATCAATTCTTTGCCACTCAGCTTTCTTTGTAGTCCAACTCTCACATCCATATATGACCACTGGAAAAACCATAGCCTTGACTAGATGAACCTTTGTTGGCAAAGTAATGTCTCTGCTTTTGAATATGCTATCTAGGTTGGTCATAACTTTCCTTCCTAGGAGTAAGTGTCTTTTAATTTCATGGATGCAATCACCATCTGCAGTGATTTTGGAGCCCCCCCAAATAAAGTCAGCTACTGTTTCCACTGTTCCCCCATCTATTTCCCATGAAGTGATGGGCCCGGATGCCATGATCTTCGTTTTCTGAATGTAGAGCTTTAAGCCAACTTTTTCACTCTCCACTTTCACTTTCATCAAGAGGATCTTAAGTTCTTCTTCACTTTCTGCCATAAGGGTGGTATCATCTGCATATCAGAGGTTATTGATATTTCTCCCGGCAGTCTTGATTCCAGCTTGTGCTTCTTCCAGCCCAGCGTTTCTCATGATGTACTCTGCATATAAGTTAAATAAGCAGGGTGACAGTATACAGCCTTGACGTACTCCTTTTCCTATTTGGAACCAGTCTGTTGTTCCATGTCCAGTTTTAACTGTTGCTTCCTGACCTGCATACAGGTTTCTTAAGAGGCAGGTCAGATGGTCTGGTACTCCCATCTCTTGAAGAATTTTCCACAGTTTATTGTGATCCACACAGTCAAAGGCTTTGGCATAGTCAATAAAGCAGAAATAGATGTTTTTCTGGAACTCTCTTGCTTTTTTTGATGATCGAGTGGATGTTGGCAATTTGATCTCTGGTTCCTTTGCCTTTTCTAAAACCGGCTTGAACATTTGGAAGTTCACGGTTCAAGTATTGCTGAAGCCTGGCTTGGAGAATTTGAAGCATTACTTTACTAATGTGTGAGATGAGTGCAATGGCACCCCAATCCAGTACTCTTGTCTGGAAAAGCCCATGGACAGAGGAGCCTGGTGGGCTGCAGTCCATAGAGTCTCTAGGAGTTGGACACAACTGAGCGACTTCACTTTCACTTTTCACTTTCATGCATTGGAGAAGGAAATGGCAAGCCACTCCAGTGTTCTTGCCTGGAGAATCCCAGGGACAGGGAGCCTGGTGAGCTGCCATCTCTGGGGTCGCACAGAGTCAGACACGACTGAAGCAACTTAGCAGCAGCAGCAGCAGAGATGAGTGCAATTGTGCGGTAGTTTGAGCATTCTTTGGGATTGGAATGAAAACTGACCTTTTCCAGTCCTGTGGCTACTGCTGAGTTTTCCAAATTTGTTGGCATATTGAATGCAGCACTTTCACAGCATCATCTTTCAGGATTTGAAATAGCTCAACTGGAATTCCATCACCTCCACTAGCTTTGTTCGTAGTGATGCTTTCTAAGGCCCTTCACATTCCAGGATGTCAGGCTCTAGGTGAGTGATCACACCATCGTGATTATCTGGGTCATGAAGATCTTTTTTGTACAGTTCTTTGGCAACCTACTTCAGTACTCTTACCTAGAAAATCCCATGACAGAGGAGCCTGGTGTCCATAGGGTCGCAAAGAGTTGGACACGACTGAAGTGAAGTGAAGTGAATGAAGCATTTTGCCTGGAAACTTCCCCTCAAAATAATGCAGAGAATAAAGAAACAGCATGTTGCAATGACATATCGGCTAGGGTGGTTTTCACGCCTGTGAAAACTCTGAATTATCAAGTCCCCTATCATCTAGTCTACTTTCATCCTTTCTTACCCATCAGTGTGCTTGCACATGGGAAAGGCTCTCTCCAGTGTATTTTTATCTTGCTTGAGTTTTCAAGCTAACTTCCCCCCCTGAGAATCCACGAGACAGGTAGAACAAGTGGTTCTTTTGAAATTTGGCAGACCTTTGTATGTGCCAAATTTTCTATCTTAGCTCTTAGTCGCTTCCTTTTTCCTTAGCGCCCCCTGCAGGCTTTTGACAATTTTTTTCTTTTTTGGGGCTTTTAACCTTTCATGTTTCTGAACTAGATAGAAAATTTCCATTGAGAACACTGGACAAATGCTGATGGCCTCACTGGGGCCTATAATATAAGCTCTCAAACAGCCATGGAAATAGCTTGGGGGATATTTTCCGAGGAGTCTCTTATAAAGATTTGTGTCACTTCCACTGGAACACCTAAAATATAATTTAGTGAAGGAAAGCTCAGAAATGTACTTGTTGTTAATAAACAATAGCCTTACACATTTATTACCACAGATCTCATTCATATTAGAACATGTCTTTACTGCTGCAAATAAATAAGACTGAGTTTTATATTTTCCAAATGGAAGGAGCTCCTGTTTGTCACTGACTGACCTAGACTAATTTAATTGTACCCTGATTTTAGATTTCTTTGAATTGATGGATGATAGCTGTTGAAATGAAATATATATTAGATCAATCCAGGTCACACAAATAGACATTTGTCAAACAAAGCTTTATTAGCTAGCAAGTGCAAAATGTTCCGTAGATCCTGTGCCGATGTACGTTTCTGATCTTTCTGGGGCTTTGATACCACCTTGCAAGAGTGGTTCTCTCAAGGCAGATGCAATGACATTTATTTTTTAAAATGGATCTTTGACATATTTATTTATGACTCTGCTGGATCTTGGTTACTGTGAGGGCTTTCCTCTAGTTGTGGCGAGTGGGGGCTACTCTTTTTTGCAGTGCGTGGGCTTCTCGCTGTGGTAGCTCCTCTTGTTGCAATGCATGGGCTCTAGGGTGTGAGGGCTTCAGCCCCTGTGGTGTGTGGGCTCACTAGTTGTGGTTCCTGGGTTCTAGAGCACAGTCTCGGTAGTTGAGGCACACAGACCTAGTTGCGTCACAGTGTGTGGGATCTTCTCGGACCAGGGACTGAACCTATGCCTCCTGCATTGGCAGGCCAATTCTTTACCACTGAGCCACCAGGGAAGCCCTGCAATGACATTTAAAGGCAGGAATTCTGATTCTTTTAGGTTTTTTATTAGTCAATCAAAAATTCTCTAATAATAGGGCCATTTGCAGATCAAGCCACAGGTACCATCATGTAGGTGAGGCTAACAGTCTCACTAGATTCTTATACTCTGTTCATTCAAGGTTGGTGAATGTTTCCAAAATATTATAGCCAGTCCATATATCTTGTATTCTTTGTATATTCACCAAGGGATGATGTATTTCTAACATTCACTCTGCTAACTAATAAGCCTCTGATTTCACCAATAAGATCCTATTCTTTGACATGTGCTCAGTTGCTAAGTTGTGTCTGTCTCTTTGTGACCCCATGGACTGTAGTCCACCAGGCTCGGAGTTTGTCTATGGGATTTCCTAGGCAAGAATACTGGAGTGGGTTGCCATTTCCTTCTCCAATTTTTTTTTCATGAAGTATGAAAACTAATAAAACATCTACTGATAATCAGTGTAATTGGTAACAGGAGGAGTGGTCACATTACCTCAGGAGTGTGGCTTTAAGGGTGTAAAGCTAGCTGGCCTTCTGTGGTGTACAAGTTCCTGATTAGAGCATCTAATTGTACCTGGCTTGTAATCAGCCTAATAATGTGGCATCATGTGATACTGATATCACACTGTCTGTGCTGAAGTCCTCTAAGGAAAATTACAAACAACCACTGAGTAGTGCCCTGTGTATTAGTTTCCTGTTGCTGTTGTAACAAGTTACCGCAAACCTAGTGGCTTGAATAATAGAAACTTATTATCTTACAGTTCTGAAGGTCAGAAGTCCAAAATTATCTTGCTAAGCTAAAATCAATGTGTTGGCAAATCTGTGTTTTTTTTTCAGGAGGTTCAAGGGGAGAATGTTTCCAGCTTCTAGAGGCTACCCTCATCCTTGACTCATGGCATCACTTGACTAAGCCAGCAAATGTTGGTCCAATCTCTCTCATGCTTCATTATTCTGGTTCTCTGCTTCCATCATCATATTTCCTTTTCTGACTCTTCTGTCTCTTTCTACCTTTGTAAGAGTAGTTGTGATTATGCTGCTGCTGCTGCTGAGTCACTTCAGTTGTGTCTGACTCTGTGCAACCCCATAGACTGCAGCCCACCAGGCTCCCCCATCCCTGGGATTCTCCAGGCAAGAACACTGGTGTGGGTTGCCATTTCCTTCTCCAATGAATGAAAGTGAAAAGTGAAAGTGAAGTTGCTCAGTTGTGTCTGACTCTTAGCGACCCCATGGACTGCAGTCTACCAGGCTCCTCCATCCATGGGATTTTCCAGGCAAGAGTACTGGAGTGGGGTGCCAGTGGCTTCTCTGTGTGATTATGGGACCCGCCTTGATAGCCTAGAATAATTTTCCCATCTCAGGTTCTTTAACTTATCACATCTGTGAAGTCCCTTTTACTAGTTTTGGGGATTAGGATATGGACATCTTTGAGGAGTCATTATTCTGCCTGTCACACTCGGTTAATATTCTAAGTAATTTTCTTAAAGATTTTTAATTTAACATCAATCATGGAATCCTATAGTGAGAATAGAAAATACATGGTCTTTAGGCCTGACACATACTGGTATAAATCCTGTTTTCTTCCCTAATAAGCTGTAAGCCACAGGAAAGGAAATAGAATAATAAATACTTTGCAGAGTTGTCATGAAGATTAGATAAAAATGACGGATGAAAAGGAACTGGCACATGGGAGACACTAAATGAAATTGTAGTGAAAGGTAGCTGTAATGATCATTAACAGAATTGTAGAGCTGTAAAGAACCCCAGAGATCATTTTAACCTCTTTTAGCAGCAGAACTACTTTTTTTTTAAAGTGTCAAAAAAGTCTTATGCAGAGTCTCATGAAGAGCCTTAATCTATAGGAAAAATAAAAGCAATAGATGGATTCCTTAGGCAGAATAAGTTTCCTTCTGCTCTGTGTCCTCATCTCTCTCCTCCCTTCTTCTTCCTTCTCCTTTTCTTTTCCTCCCCCTCCTCCTCCTTCTTTTTGGCAGAGAGTACTCTGCTGTTTCCAGAATCCTGGCCTCTGTAGTCCAAGAATAATAGCTTGAAAGCCCTAAGTCTGATCTCTGATTTTGCACTGGAAGAAAAAGAGGTCCAGAGAAGTTAAGTGATTTCCAAGGTTGCACAGCTATTTAAAGGAAGATGGGATGTCAGAATTCAGTACTCTTGATTGTTAGTTTAATGTCCTTTATATCATGTTGGAGGTGGGGTAGGATAGAGATATCAGAAAACTTAGAGAAGTGAAGAATTTTAGGAAATTTAGTTAAGGCTAAATATCCTAAATGATGGCAAAAATATAAACCTTTCTCCCATCACAGAATCTTGTTTTGTATGTTGCAAAAACAGTAGGCAGAAGTTCAGAATTTGGCACTTCACCAGTACTGCATAAGAGGAATGTTGTTTGTGAGATGTACTAGATTAGAAACAGCTTCTCTTTGACATAACTGTGTTAGAAACTTCGTTTGAAGCCTGGGGTTCTCCACAGGAATTTAGAGCTTTGAATTTGGGTTCCAGAGAGCTGGGGCTCTGATGTAATTCACAGAACACATTGTGAGAACAAGGCAAGTGCTAGCAAAGCAGAGTGTGGCTGTCATTAGGGAGACCAGATGTCTTCGTTTTCAATTTCCCTTTCAGTTCTGGGGTCAAGGTTTTCTCTCTACCAGGTGTTCTGGAGCATTACAAAAGAGACAATCTGGCTGCCAAATTATGCTATAAAAGCAATTTTAGTCCAGCTCATCCCTGAAACACAAAATTTCTTTCTTTTCAGACTTAAAAATTAAACAGTCTAATGAAACAGTGTAGCCTTTGTCCAACCTTTATGCAGAACTAATAGGTTACTAGTTTTAAAGTCAGTGTTACTTTAGGATATACGATATTTAATAAATGAGCGTAAAAGCAAACACTGAACTATATTTCTTCCTGGAAACACTTATTGTGATATCTTGGGGTTATACTTTAGGTATACAAATGAAAGTGTGTCTATTATATGGACAGTAAGTTCAGTCCACAGTAAAGACATGTATACCTGTGGCGGATTCATTTTGATATTTGGCAAAACTAATACAGTTATGTAAAGTTTAAAAATAAAATAAAATTTAAAAAAATAAAAAAATTAAAAATAGAATTTACTTTGCTAAAAAAAAAAAAAAAAAAGACTCACAGCAGACTTGCTTACTTCAGGTTATCCAAAGGCATAAGTATTATAGGTGATGATTAGAGCCTTTAGCAGGAAAACTAATGGTAAGTTAATTTACTTGCCAAAAGAACTTGTTGATTTCATGTTGCTGTTTTTGAGTTGCTAAGTCGTGTCCGACTCTTTTGTGACCTCATAGGTTATAGTCTGCCAGGCTCCTCTGTCCATGGGATTTTCCAGTCAAGAATATTGGAGTGGGCTGCCATTTCCTACTCCAGGGGATCTTCCTGACCCAGGGATCAAACCCGTGCCTCCTGCATTTCCTGCATTGGCAGGTGGATTCTTTACCACTGAGCCACCAGGGAAGCCCTGTTCATTTCATACCACTTATCACATAACCCTAATCTACCCACTTGATTGTTAAAGTCCATTTTTATTCTGACTGATTTCATTGTTTGTGTCATTTACTAGTGATGAATTGCCTGGGAGAGGTGGCTAGTGAGAAACTTGAGACTAGGTTTTTATCTTTTTAAGATTTATCATTTTATAATATTGATTTTTGTTCAGGAGCACTCTGCTATAGTAATATAATAGCAAAAGAATAGAATTTAGTTTCAGTAGGCTTGGTTAGAATTCTAGCTTTAACCCTTGTTAGCTTTAGTGACTTAACAACTTTAGGTAAATTATCTGCAAGCTAATATGTGCCTTGCCTGGTTTGGGGAAGGATTAAGTGAAATATTGATGTGAATGTGTTTTGTGAAATATTATGGAATGTTAGTCTTTGTTTCTCTGATATATGCCAGATACCTCTCTAGTCAGCCTTTTTTTCTCAATAGAAAGTGAGTAGCTACCATGATCTGTTTCTTTTATAGCAGGATGGTAACAATGTTTCTTCTTCTTTTTCTTCCTTGTGTGTGTGTGTGTGTGTCCGGATTCATGTTTCATGTAGAACTGGCCTTTGCCTCTTCTTGCAAGGTCTGAATTAGTCTTCTGTGGGTAACATGGTATTCTTATTCAGTTATTCCAATGCTACAGTTTCTTTGCTTACTTTAACTTATAATGAAAATTTCTACTTGACTGAAAAAAGTCAGCTTGACTTTGACGTTTGAATCTTGTCTGTCTCCGTGGAATCATTTTCTTTTGGCTTTCTTTTTTGAACAGTTTCCTTCATCCTCAGGAAGAAAAAGATGCATGTGATGCAGAAGGGGAAAAGTCATTTTTGTAAAGCTATCAAATGATTTATTTTAGAAATAAAAACAGCTGGATCATTTGTAGTAATTCATGTAAGAAAATAATTGGTAAAGAAGTTATAAAATAGTTATAGCTCCAATATGTCTAAAAGCATAGCTCATATACAAAATACATTTGATATTGTGACAAAGGGTAATAAGTAGAAAATTATAGCTGGTGGGATGAAGAATCTAAAATGAAGAGTCTGTCTAATGATTCTGTACCCATTTTCAAGGTATGGGGATGGTTCTCCCACACTATCAAGCAGTTCTCAGATCCCAGCTGGGTGCCCTACAACTCAACTCAATTCTGACACTATCTACCTGGAGCTGGCACTTTGTTGTTTGGTTGCTAAGTCGTGTCTGACTTTTTGGCAACCTCAGGGACTGTAGCCTGCCAGGCTCCTCTGTCCATGGGATTTCCCAAGCAAGAATACTAGAGTGGGTTGCTATTTCCTTCTCCAGGGGATCTTCCTGACCCAGGGATCAAACTCATGTCTCCTGCATCTCCTGCATTACAGGCAGTTTCTTTACTTCTGAGCTACCAGAAGCACTAGATCCCACATTAGGGCTCAGTCCCTGAAGACTGTCTCCCTGTACTCCCCACACCCCACTCACATACCAGTTCAGATGCCAGTTGCAAGTCCAGGTGGCCACCTGTGCTTTTGACCAACTGGCTATGAATTATGGTTTCCAAAGACCCCCCAACCCTCCCCAATCCCCTTGGGTCTGGTTAATTTTCTAGAGTAGCTTTCAGAGCTCAAAAAAACATTCTACTTAGTAGTTTACTGATTTATTATCAAAGGATATACTTCAAGAACAGCCAGATGCAAAAGATGCATAGGGCAAGATATGGAGAAAAGGCACAGAAGTTCCACTGCACTCTTCCTGAATCTCCATGTGTTTTTCAACCCAGAAGCAATCCAAATCCTGTCTTCTTGGATTTTTCACTTCAGTTCAGTCACTCAGTCGTGTCCAACTCTTTGCGACCCCATGGACTGCAGCATGCCAGGCTTCCTTATCCATTGGCAACTGGTCTGGTATTCCCATCTCTTTTATTGAGGCTTTATTGCATAGGCACAGTTGATTAAATCATTGACCATTGGTGACTGAACTCAGACCCCAACCCTTCTCCCCTCCCCAGAGGTTGGACTCCAGAGTGGGTGTGGGGGCAGAGGGGAGCTGAAATTCCAATCCTCTGTTTACACAGTTATGTCCTTTGGTGAGCAGTTTCCATCCCAAGCTTCCAGTTGCTTTCTGGAAGCCATATCATCAACATAACAAAAGATATATTTATTGCTCTCATCCCAGGAAATTTCAAGAGTTTTAGGAGCTCTTGCCAAAAAAGGGGACAAAGACCAAATATCTTACTATAAATCACAATATCACATTATATTAGAAAAGACACAGATTTTCTTTGGAGGAGAGAAGAGATAGCCTATATACAAAGTGCATGCTAAGCCACTTCAGTTGTGTCTGACTCTTTGCGTCCCCATGGACTGTAGACTGCCAGGCTCCTCTGTCCATGGAATTCTCCAGGCAGGAATACTTGAGTGGGTTTGCCATGTCCTCCTCCAGGGGATCTTAATACCTAGGTAGTAATCCACCATGGAGTTGACACATACTGTTGAAAATTATAATTAAGATACAAATAAGAGAATCATAGAAGAATTACAATTTTGAAATTATATTAAGGGACTGTCTAAGCAGACAGAAAAAAGTGATTAACATGCCTCTAGTTCAAAATATAAGCTTGACATTAGGTTGTATATCTTAATTCATGAGGACTTAATTGTCAAGACATAGACTGGAAATTTTCTTAAGCTAAACCAGAAACATTTAATGAGGAGTGTTTGACTTGCATTATTGACAGTTTCCTTTGCCAGTAGGTATAAATATTGACCTGGTAAATGAGTGGCTATAACAAGAACTGCATGACAAAGTAAACCTGCCATCTTAGTGTCCTTTGGTGTCCAGATCTCTGGGTTCATAAGATAAACTTTAGCTAGAGGAGAACTGAATGTTTGAAGACACATTAAATAAGATAACATATATGCAACACTTAGTATGAGGTTTTAGATAAATACTAAATTACTTCTTAGAGCTCTAGTGTATAGCATTATTCATGAGATTGTCAGTATTTCTGGATCTTTGATTTTTAAGAAAGTCAAAGTATTCTGTATTTAACATAGCAAAATACGTTTTTAGTTTGTTAACTATAAAATATTTTGTTTAAATCTCAATTTATTTATTAGAATGTGTCATTAAAACAGTGCTTGTTAGGACTACTAGGAACCAGTTTGGGTTCATAAAACCAGCTCATTTTGTATAATAGGCTTACATTAATGCTTTATTTTATAAAAAAAATTAGAATAAAAATGGTATATTTTTTATAACATTCTTATAGACATGTAGGAGTAATGTGAGTTGGATGGTTTTTTAACTAGATGAATGTGTAACTGACAGACCATACCCAGAGTAACTATAAATGGATTAATTTGAGCCCAAGGGAAGTAGTGGAAAAAATTCTTCCACTGGTTTTGAACTGTTCAAATTTTATCAGTAGCTTCAGAATAGATGTTTGATACATATTTAATCTGCATTAGATAAGTAGTAGGAGTATATTTTGTGAAAGAGTTAACATAAAAATATAAAGATTTACCAAGATGATATTTGATGAAAATAAATATAATTTTTATATTTTTCACTAAATAAATTATGCAACTGTTAGATAATGGAAATATGACTAAAAAAGACTTAGAAGATGCCAGCAACTTCTATGCCCACAGAATTAGGTCCAAGGTGGACCACAAAGATCATAGGTTTCTACTCAACCTAATGGATTCGATAGAGTTCCTCTGAATTGGAGAAGTGAATATTTAAAAGTGGGCTACACAATTAGCAACCAGTAATGTTACAGAAGAGTGAATAGTTTGCCAATCTGACCCTTCCAATGCTGTTCAGTTCAGTTCAGTTCAGTTTAATCGCTCAGTTGTGTCCGACTCTTTGCGACCCCATGAACTGCAGCACACCAGGCCTCCCTGTCCATCACCAACTCCTGGAGTTTACCCAAATTCTTGTCCATTGAGTCAGTGATGCCATCCAGCCATCTCATACTCTGTCATCCCCTTTTCTTCCTGCCCTCAGTCTTTCCCAACATCAGGGTCTGTTCAGATGAGTCAGTTATTCACATCTGGTGGCCAAAGTATTGGAGTTTCAGCTTCAGCATCAGTCTTTCCAATGAACACCCAGGACTGATCTCCTTTAGGATGGACTGGTTGGATCTCCATGCAGTCCAAGAGACTCTCAAGAGTCTTCTCCAATGCCATGGTTCAATTCAAAAGTATCAATTCTTCTGTGCTCAGCTTTCCTTATAGTCTAATGCTGTAAAGAACAATGTTGCATAGGAACCTAGAATGTTTGGCCCATGAATCAGGGTAAATTGGAAGTGGTCCAACAGGAGTCAAGGGTGAAAATCAACATTTTAGGAATCAGTGAACTAAAATGGATGGGAATGGGTGAATTTAATTCAGATGACCATTAAATCTACTAGTGTGGGCAAAAATCCCTTAGAAGAAATGGAGTAGCCCTCATAGTCAACAAATGAGTCTGAAAGCACTTGGGTGCAAGTCAAAGACAAATTATTCAATATCACAGTAATCCAAGTCTATGCCCCAACCACTAATGCTGAAAAAGCTGAAGTTGAATGGTTCTATGATGACTTACAAGACCTTCTAGAACTAATACAAAAGAGAGAGAGAGAGAGAGAAAATGTCCTCTTCATTGTAGAGGACTGGAATGCAAATGTAAAAAGTCAAGAGAAACCTGGAGTAATAGGCAAGTTTGGCCTTGGAGTACAAAATGATGCAGGGCTAAGGCAAAATTTTGCCAAGAGAATGAACTGGTGATAGCAAACACCCCATTCCAACAGCAAAAGAGACAACTCTATACATGGACATCATCAAATGGTCAACACTGAAATCAGATTTGATTATATTCTTTGCAGCCAAAGATGGAGAAGGTCTGTACAGTCAGCAAAAACAAGGCTAGGAGCTAACTTTAGTTCAGATCATGAACTCCTTATTGCAAAATTCAGATCTAAATTGAAGGAAGTAGGGAAAACCACTGGACCATCTAGGAATGACCCAAATCAAATACCTTATGATTATACAGTGGAAGTGACAAATAGATTCAAGGGATTAGATCTAAAAGACAGAATGCCCGAAGAACTATGGATGGAGGTTTATGACATTGTACAGGAGGCAGGGATCAAGACCATCCCCAAGAAAAAGAAATTCAAAAAGCCAAAATGGTTGTTTGAGGAGGCCTTACAAATAGCTGTGAAAAGAAGAGAAGCTAAAGGCAAAGGACAAAAGGAAAGATATACCAATCTGAATGCAGAGGTCCAAAGAATAACAAGGAGAGATAAGAAATCATCAATGCAAAGAAATACAGGAAAACAATAGAATGGGAAAGACTGGAGATCTCTTCAAGAAAATTAGAGATACCAAGGGAACATTTCATGCAAAGATGGACACAATAAAGCACAGAAATGGTGTGGACCTAACAGAAGCAGAAGGTATTAGGAAGAGGTGGCAAGAATACACAGAAGATGTGTACAAAAAAGATCTTCAAGACCCAGATAACCGCAATGGTGTGATCACTGGGCTATAGCCAGGCATCCTGGAGTCCAAAGTCAAGTGGGCCTTACAAGTCATCACTATGGAAACAGCTAATGGAGGTGATGAAATTCCAGCTGAGCTCTTTCAAGTCCTAAAAGATGATGCTCTTAAAGTGCTGCACTCAATATGCCAGTTAATCTGGAAAACTCAGCAGTGGCCACAAGACTGGAAAGGGCAGTTTTCATTCCAATCCCAAAGAAAGGCAATTCCAAAGACTGTTCAAACTACTGAACAATTGTAGTCATCTCACACACTAGCAAAGTAATGCTCAAGATTCTCCAAGCCAGGCTTCAACAGTATATGAACCAAGAACTTCCAGATGTTCAAACTGGATTTAGAAAAGACAGTGGAACTAGAGATCAAATTTCAAACACCCATTGGATCATATAAAAAGCAAGAGAGTTCCAGAAAAAACATATACTTCTGCTTTACTGACTATGCCAAAGCCTTTGACTGTGTGGATTACTATCAACTGTGGAAAATTCTTCAAGAGATGGGAATACCAGACCACCTACCTGACCTGCCTCTTGAGAAATCAGTATGCAGGACAAGAGGCAACAGTTAGAACTGGACATGGAACAACAGACTGGTTCCAAATAGGAAAAAGAGTATTTCAAGGCTGTATATTGTCACCCTGCTTATTTAAGTTATATGCAGAGTACATCAAGCAAAATGCCAGCCTGGATGAAGCACAAGCTGGAATCAAGATTGCCAGGATAAAATCAATAACCTCAGAAATGCAGATGACACCACTCTTATGACAGAAAGTGAAGAAGAACTAAAGAGCCTCTTGATGAAAGTGAAAGAGGAGAGTGAAAAACTTGGCTTAAAACTTAACATTCAAAAAACTAAGATCATGGCATCTGGTTCCATCATTTCATGGCAAAGAGATGGGAAAACAATGGAAACAATGGGAGACTTTATTTTGGGGGGCATCAAAATCACTGCAGATTGTGACTGCAGCCATGAAATTAAAAGATGCTTGCTCCTTGGAAGAAAAGCTATGACCAACCTAGACAGCATATGAAAAAGCAGAGACATTACTTTACCAACAAAGATCCATCTAGTCAAAGCTATGGTTTTCCCAGTGTTCATGTATGGATGTGAGAGTTGGACCGTAAAGCAAGCTGAGTGCCAAAGAATTGATGCTTTTGAATGTGGTGTTGGAGAAGACTCTTGAGAGTCCCTTGGACTTCAAGGAGATAATACCAGTTAATTTTAAAGGAAATCAGTCCTGAATATTCATTGGAAGGACTGATGCTGAAGCTGAAGCTCCAATATTTTGGCTACTTAATGTGAAGAACTGACTCATTTGAAAAGACCCTGATGCCGGGAAAGGTAGAAGGCAGAAGGAGAAGGGGAAGACAGGGGATGAAATGGTTGGATGGCATCACCAACTCAATGGACATGAGTTTGAACAAGCTCTGGGAGTTGGTGATGGATAGGAAAGTCTGGCATGCTTCAGTCCATGGGGTTGAAACAGCTGGACATGACTGAGCGACTGAGCTGAACTGAACTGACCCTTCTAAATTTGAGATTCCAGTAATGATCTTTCAGTTTTTCCAACACACAAATGCATTGAGAGTCATTCCTTAAGCTTTCCGCTTTTATCTAATAAGAAAGCAGGAGTATTTACAGTGTACGTGACAGGTCACCTTGGACAGTGTCTCTGAGTAAGCTATCCAGAGCAGATCCCTGGAACTAGTCCATGCTGCCCAGATCTTTAGGTCATGAGATAAACTTTAGCCTTTTGGGGTTGCTTCTGTAACCACATCAATTTGAAAACATGACAGTTAGAGGCCATTAGTTAAGTTTTGGAGAAGGAAATGGCAACCCACTCCAGTGTTCTTGCCTGGAGAATCCCAGGGACAGGGGAGCCTGGTGGGCTGCTGTCTATGGGGTCGCACAGTCCGACACGACTGAAGCGACTCAGCAGCAGTTAAGTTTTGCAAATTAGTATGAGTATGACAGGTCTGAAAAAATAGCTTGAAGGAACAAGTTTACGTTCTGAAATACTTTATATTCTGAAATACTGCGGCCTGAAGCAATCTTAATCTCTGTTTATGGTTTTAGTGACTGCAGCTTTATCATCTAAGTTATAAAATCATTTCAACTACCATAGTCTGTTGAACAAAAAAGTATATGCTTTGGTGCCTTCTGTGTTTTTATGCTGAATCTGTAATGACTGAGAAGGATCATTGCTGGTTCATCTTGGCCTCCTAAGATCACAGTACCCAGGAAGGCTAGATGGAACATAGCTCAACTTTCATAATTATTATTATTCAGAGAATAACACTATGTAGGGGACTGGAGGTAAGGACAGAAGATGACAGCATCACTGTGAATGATGGAATAAAGAGAAACTAGCAGGGCTTCTTTTCCTGTTTTGGTGCAGAGAACAGCCAGGAATCATTACAATTTGAAAGTTAATGGTAATTTGTGAAGACTGAATGAAAGAATGTGTATAACACAAGATTAGCAAGTGCCTGCCACATAGGAAGCAGTCAGTAAGTGATGGCTATTATTAGGACTGTGATTGTCACTTTCTAACCAGCTGGTGTAGGATCACAGCCCCTTAGAATGACTTGGCTGCTTGAAGGGGTTAACTTCTTCAGAGAGTACAGAGTGACCTGATTAGGGCTCTAGCCTGAGCAATTTTCTAAGAAGTGGAGACTGTTCTCCTATCAGGGTTCTCTAATCCTCATCTGCCCTGCCAGTCCAATCATTCCAGTCCTTAACCTTTGAAAACTCATAGGCTAGGGGTGCAAACAACTATCTATCCTTATATTAATAACATACTAAATTGGTGCTGTCTCTCTAAGCCCAGTTAGTTAACAACCCTTGCCTCCCTGTTTGCCTTTTCATGCTGTGACATTCACATTGTCAATATAATTAGAGAAAGGAGTGCTGTTATGGGTTGAATTATGTTCTTTCAAAAGGTATGTTGAGGTCCTAACTCTGGCACCAGTGAATATGATGTTATTTGGGAATAGGATGTTTGCAGATATGGTTAGATTAAAATGAGGGCCTACTGGACTAGGGTAGGCCCTAATTCAATATAGCTGATGTCTTTACAACAAGAGGAGGATTTGGACACAGACAGACACAGAGCTGATGGCCATGTAAAGACAGAGGCAGAGATTGGAGTTTTGCTCCCACAAGTCAGGGGATGCCTAGAACTTCTAGAAACTGGAAGGAAGGGAGGAAGGATTTTCTTATAGAGCCTTCAGAGGGCGCATGGCCCCGCTGACACCTTGATTTTGGAATTCTAGCCTCAAGAATTGTGAGAGAATCAATTTTAAAGCTACCCAGTTTTTAATATTATTTATAAGAGCAGCTCCAGGAAACTAATACAGGTTAAGGAATACAAAATAATCAGAGAAGAAAGAGGTAGAAATAGAATTTCATAGCTAATAAAAACAAGTGTATTAGGGCTGAAGGTATTTTAAAAATTATTACTACTTTTTAAGCCAAAGTTCTGCTTGTGGGTAATGAATAATTTTCAGGTGGGATAGTAAAACTAACATGGTTCTGGGCATTTGAATTTTTAATTGTCCTGCATTAGAACAATTGTTCCAGTGATTCTAACAACAAGGCCTATGTGCTTCAGAGTGGAACTTCATTATTTCAAGAAATGGATGCCGGCAGAATTTATTTAATATATGCTGCTTGATACAGGAATGATGACAAAGATGAAATTAGCCCAGTTAGAAATTTCTTGTACAAAAATTTCATAGTGAGTGGTTAAGTCTAACCTTCTTTCACTTGGCAGTGGAAAGACAAAACTTCAACTGGTTGGGTCCTGAGTAGGCAACATTTTCAAAGAAGGTACTTTTGATTCATGATCAGAACCAGCTGGCTCACTGCACATCAGAAGTAGGCCAGAGCTTCTTGCTAAGACTCAACTGTCTGATTCTCCCCCCAAATTTTGGTGATGGTTTATTGGCACGTGGAAAGGTACGAATGCCCACGAAAGGAGGGGTGGGAGCACTCTCACGAGAATGCTCACCCATTGTGGTTGGTTGGAGAAGAGGCATCACCAGGAGTGGAGGGCAATCTTGATTTTTACTACAGAGCATTGTCACACTTCAGTTCCAGATGGCTGAGGCCACATTTCTCATTGCTCCTAGCTGTTAGTGGAGCTAAGCCACAGCGATGTTGTGTTTTGGTTGAAATCCAACCACTGATATTTTGCTCTATTTTGCAAATTCTGGTTAATGGTCTAAAATCAGTCTTGGAAACAACCTGAGAAAATATGTAGTGAGGTGTCTTAATTTGACAGATGAGAAACCCAAGGCCAAGGAGATGATTTGGCCAAGTTTATGGTGTCACAGTGCTATGTTTAGAAGTTGGGTCTCAGCTTTTAGTGCAAGGTTTATCTGTTATTCAGTGTCCCTTACTTTTCCTTCATGATTGCAAAGTCTTCATATTCTGTAAGTTAACCATATTATCATGTTGTATGGACACAAGTGTGAAAATATATCACTTTGGGGAAAATTTTACTATGGCATTATTAATTAAGTAATATTATTAATTATGATTGACCTTAAATATATAAAAATTAATTCTAGTTGTATCACTTACCTATTTGTGTGAGCTAATTTTTCTTGTTGTTTAGTCATTAAGTTGTGTCCAACTCTTTTGTGACCTCGTGGACTGTAGCCCACCAGACTCCTCTTAGGAATTTCCCAGGCAAGAATACTGGCATGGGTTGCCATTTCCTCCTCCAGGGGATCTTCCTGACCAAGAGATTGAACCTGAGGCTCCTGCATTGGCAGGCAGATTCTTTACCACTGAGCCACTAGTGAATCCTAGTATTTGGTATCCCATATGTGGGCAAGATACATTAATTGAATCTGAATGTGGTGGTTAAATTTGTTATTTGTTTTACTTTCTTCTTACAAGTGGTAAATTTCATAGTATCTATTGAGCTGATGTGTAGACTTTTCTCAATGATGATAAACAAACATTAAAATTTATTGAAGACTTGGTATGAGGTGGGTACCATGTAAACACTTAACATATGATGCCTCATTTAACACTCATCACAATCTGATGTATAGATATGATAAAGACCTGTGTTTTGAGAATGATGTAACTGGGGTTCAGAGAAGTTAAATAATTAGCCTAAAATCTAGGAGAATGTAAGTGATGAATCCAGAATTTGAACTATGCTTTACTCCGAAGTTCTTGATGGTACTTGTTCTACCATATTGCCTCTTGTGGATCAGAAGAATTTTATGAGTTATACAGTAAAATTATTTTCTTTCTTTAAGGTTAGTATCATAATAGCTTTAAGTTAAAATTTTCATTTCTGGGAAGTAACCCTTAGGAATAAGTTGATATGGTTCTTGAAAGTGAAAGTGAAAGTCACTCAGTCATGTCTGACTCTTTGCGATCCCATGGACTGCCAGGCTCCTCTGTCCATGGAATTCTCCAGGCAAGAATACTGGAGTGGTAGCTGGGTAGCTGTTCCCCTCCTCCAGGGGGGTCTTCCCAACCCAGGGATTGGACCCAGGTCTCCCTCATTGTAGGTGGATTCTTTACTGTCTGAGCCACCAGGGAAGTCCAAGAATATTGGAGTGTGTAGCTATCCCTTGTCCAGGGGATCTTCCCTACCCAGGAATCAAACCAGAGTCTCCTGCATTGCAGGCAGATTCTTCACCAGCTGAGCTACCAGGGAAGCCTATTATTAAGTCATTTCAATTCATGATTTACTTTCTAACAAAGTCATTTTCAAAGATTCTTCACCTAGTTACATACAAACATCCCCATATACACATATATACATAGCTAACTCAAACAAACTTTAAATTCTTTCTCTTTTTAAAATTCCTATGAAGATAACATTATGGCATATACATTTTTCTTGCTAAATGTAAAGAATTTAATTTGATAAAATTATATGTATTATTAAAATGAAGACATTTATTCATTTGTGGGTCAATAATTATGTAATTTTAAAAAGTTTTATAATTAACACATATGTTTGATAATATAGAAACCTAACAAAGGTTTTTTAAAATGATATGCTAAAAATGAGGATAAGTTTTACATTTTCATAGTCAGACATTAAGATTGTTCTATGCATAAAATATTTTTATAGGCTTATTATATTATTCAAATGTATATTTACCTATCATAAAACAAAATAACAGCTATATTAAAATGTGCTTTTGTGGGCAAAGAAATGATAAAAAAGAGTTGCTGTGCCTTTCTATTTATCTTAATGATTGCTATTGTCAACATAATCTAATGATTAGAAACTGGTCTTTATGAAGGTCAGGAGAAACATTTTGTTTGAAAAATACTTTTGGAGGTAACCTGAAAATAGACATGGTCTTCATGATTTAAAGCATAAGAGGGCTTTGGCAAACATTTTTTTGGGAGTGTGTTCCACAGAAATTTTGGAGTGTCCCTTTGGAGAGCAAAACTTGCACATTTTACTTTATGGTTTTTGTATGAAATCTGACTGCAAGTAAAACCACTTTAATCCCTGCATTTAAAATTTTTGGTTTCTTGTGAACAACTTTATCTTGGTTCATCAAAAACTTGCCAAACTTAGAGGAAATGTCTTCTTTCATGTAACTTCTTTTGCACAGTTTTTGACACTAGAATTTTATCAGTTTGTTTCTTTTACATTGTTTTTTTTTCAATCTATACTCTGATTGTTAAATCCCATCTAAGGAATAGTAGTTCTTACCTTTTCTTTCTGCCTTGTGGCTAGAATTATTTGGATACACTTTTCAAAATCAGAACAACAGAAGTTCAGGAGAACTGATAATCCTTGGAGTGACTGAAGAGATACTTAAGTGCAAGCATTCTGTGTGCGTGCTCAGTCACCTCTGACTCAAAACTGTAGGGGTCCCCAAAACTTGACAGGATCCTCTGTCCATGGAATTTTCCAGGCAAGAATACTGGAGCAGGTTGCAATTTCCTATGCCAGGGGATCTTCCTGGCCCAGGGATGTACTGTGTCTCCTGCATCTCCAGCACTGGCAGGTGGATTCCTTACCACTGCACCACCCGTAAGTGTGCAGTGTAAGCATGTCAGGTGGTTAAATTATTTATCATTTAGATGCCTTTGATATTTGGTATAACTAATACAATTTTGTAAAGTTTAAAAAAAAAAAAGGCTATTTTCTGCTGACTGTTTTGATTCTCTTTTTTTTCTATTTCCCCAAAGATAGCCCTTATGGCATATACTTTTTTCCTACTAAATGTCAAGAGCTTAATTTGATAAAAATATATATCATTAAAATAAAGTTTTTTATTTGTGGATCAATAATTATATAATTTTTGAAGTTTTATAGTTAACAAATATATTTGATAATATAGAAACCCATCAAAAGTTTTTAAATGATATTCTAAAAATGAAGATAGGTTTTACATTTTCAGAGTCATATATTAAGATCATTCTTTTAAAAAATTTATTATTATGATTTTAACACTGTTGTATTAACTAACAGTTTCAGGTGTACAGCAAAATGATTCAGATATACACACATACACAAAAATATATATTCTTTTTGAGATTCTTTTTTCCTTTTAAGTTATTATAATACATAATATTGAGTTGAGTTGCCTATGTAGGCTTCCCTGATGGCTCAGATAGTAAAGAATCTACCTGCAATGTGGGAGACCTTGGTTTGATCCCTGGGTTGGAAAGATCCCCTGGAGAAGGGAATGGCAACCCACTCCAATATTCTTGCCTGGAGAATCCCATGGACAGAGGAACCTGGTGGGCTATGGTCCATGGGGTTGTAAAGAGTCAGACACGACTGAGTGGCTAACACTTTCGTACAGTGGGCCCTTGCTGGTTATCTTTTGTTCTATTAATATGTGTTAAAACTTCCCATAAGCCTAAATAAACCTTGACAAGGATATATGTGGCAAGAGAAACTGGCTGATTATAGTGAGCTTGAGTTTTACATCAACACAAAAAGCTTATGGGAAAAACAATCAATAAAATAATATCAGATAGTGATGAGTTGGACACATGAAACCAGAGGATTTGATGGAAAGTGACTGGCATTGCATTGGACGTACTTTTGATTTGATGGTCAAGGAAATAGGATTGCCATATAAAATACAGTAATCCCAGTTAAACTTGAATTCAGATAAACAACAAATTTTTAGAAACAATGAGTATGTCCCAAATATTGCACATATATACACACCTATACTTAGTATTGTTTATTGTTTATCTGAAATCCAAATTTACTTGGAAGACCTGTATTTTTGCTAAATCTGGCAACTCTTCAAGGAAGGCCTCTCTGAGGAGGTGATGTTTGAACTGAGATCTGGATGATAAGGAGCCAACTATCAAAGGATGAGCAAGGGAAGCATTGCAAGCAGACAGAACTGAGGTTAAGAGTCAGGAGGTAGAAAGAGCTTGATGGATTCAAGAAAAGCACAATTTACTGTAGCTGGGTAACTGACAAAGATGAACGTGGGCATGAGATGAGTAGGGAAAGTAGGTGAGAGCAGACCAAATACTTGTTAGGCTGAACCCTGCATACCTACAAGGCTTGCCCAGCTTTAAGACAGAAGAAAGAGTCCAGGGTCAACAACAGAGACATCAGTGGCTTAATGCTGCTACTGCTGCTAAGTCACTTCAGTCGTGTCCGACTCTGTGCGACCCCATAGACGGCAGCCCACCAGGCTCCCACATCCCTGGGATTCTCCAGGCAAGAACACTGGAGTGGGTTGCCATTTCCTTCTCCAAAGCATGAAAGTAACAACTGAAAGTAAAGTCGTTCAGTTGTGTCCGACTCTTAGCGACCCCATGAACTGTAGCCTACCAGGCTCCCCTGTCCATGGATTTTCCAGGCAAGAGTACTGGAGTGGGGTGCCATTGCCTTCTCCGCAGTGGCTTAATGGATGAGGGCAAATTGCTGAAGCAAGGTCCTGGAGTGACACCCCATGTGTGTGGCAGAAGACAGGCAGGACATGATGGCAATCTTAGCTGTGGGAATAGAAGGCTGGGATGAGGGGAAGGGGAGATTACCAGTTATGGGGGAGCTCAGGACATGATGGCAATCTTAGCTGTGGGAATAGAAGGCTGGGATGAGGGGAAGGGGAGATTACCAGTTACAGGGGAGCTGATGTCAGGTGGGCTCCTTAGTTACCAGGGAAAACAGTAGAGCGGCATGTCCCTCACCACCCCTTTGGTAAGAACAGTCACTATCTGGGGCCTGGGGCAAGAATGTAGGAAGGTCAGTCATGTACTTAGGATGTAGTTGAAACAGGTACTAGTTGGGTAGGGGATGTACACGGAGCAAGAGAACAGCCATCTCCAGTGGACTGACTATTTAGAATAGGGAAAATTTAGATTTTATTCTAAGTGCTGTGGGGCTTACCAGTGGCTTAGATGGTAAAGAATCTGAGGTTCAGTTCCTGGGAAGGGAAGATCCCCTGGAGAAGAGAATGGCTACCCACTCCAGTATTCTTGCCTGGAGAATCCCACAGAGGATCTGGGGTGCTATACTCCATGGGGTCGCAAAGAGTTGGCCATGACTGAGTGAATACGCACACACCCATGCTAACTGCATTGGCCACTTGAGGATTTTCAGCCAGGGTATTGTGTGTGTGTTGTGTATGTGTAGGGAGGACTGTGTATGTGTAAGGAGGATGGGGATGATGTGTGTGGCGTAATACTGACTTATGGCACAAAAATGTACCCTAGAGAATGGATTGTAGAGCATCAAGTGTGGAAGCAGGGAGGCTGGTGAGAATGTTGTCACAGTGGTCCAGGCTGGAAGGCATGGAGAGAAATGAAATAATTCTGTGTCTGTTGTAGGTAGAGCCATCAGAGCTTGCTAATGGACTTGCTGTTGAGAGGTAATGAAAAGAGAGAACTCCATCTCCACTTAGCATGAAAGCCCATGGTTCAGTGTCTGACATTTGTAAGTACTCAATAAATATTGGTTTTACTAGGCTTATTGTATATGGGGAATTAAATTTATTTATAGTAAAATCGATAATGGAAATGCCATGGGCTTAATTAAGATCTTTTGGCAGTTTTAAGTTAAGAGAAATTCTTCATGTAATGTCTTTCTCTAGTCTCAAATTTCTAAGGCTTTAAGTCAGATTCATAAAGTAATACATTTCAAGATACAAGAGCTGATTATCTTTCTGAGCAGTGATTCACAATCATGGAGCAATAACATCAGACTCTGTGGGGAAATACATGTATGTCTTTAAAAACTATGTTCAGTACATAGAAGTACCTAGGTTTATATTTGAAAATGAAAAGAAACCTGTTACTTTAATAACACAAATTATGAAAAAGTAAAATTCAATAGAATCTTTGTTTCGTTATAGAGAAGTCATAATGACCCTCTGTTGGGGTATTCTCTACCAAGAAGGACAATATTATAACTTCTGGAGACAAAAATGTTCAATCAGCTGTGCTGCAAGGGGAGCTCAAGGCATTCCTACTTTACTATCCAAGATAGAGCAGCTGTGGCCTGGTCAAGGACAAAATGGAGCTGTCAAGAGCACATCACGAATTTTTTAATTCATACAATACAGTCAGAGTTCATTTTTTAATGGTTCATTCTGTTGCATTTCCTCTCTTCCATGCCCTTGTTGTCTTGGGGACCTTCCGGTTCCTCTTGCTTGTGATGATCAGAGTGAAGTGTTAGGCATAAAGGTGCTCTCTCTTTTTCTTTCTCGTCTCAATATTAGAGCAAAAAGCTTCTAATAACAAATAACTGTGAGATATGGTGAGGGTATAGGGGTCATAGGCCAGGTTGCTAAAAGTCTTTTAGTCTAGATATTATTCTAAATGGGCCAGAGAGATTCTTGAACTCCACAAGGCACAGCTTAGCTCAGTGAAGAAAAGGAGTGGATAGTAATTTGGAATAATTGAAATCTTAGCTAAAATAAAGAATCTATTTACACAGAAAGCCCTTAAGTAGTTTGTAAAGTAGACTGTAGGATTTAGAGTTGGTCCTGATTCTGAGTTCCAGCTTAGTCACATTTAACTGGGGCATTGAACAAATTATCCAGTTCTCTGAGCCTTAGTTTGATCATTTATAAAATAATAATAAAAATGAGCATCCTCAGGATTGTTGGGAGAATTCAATAGAAAATGAGTGTGGTCACTCTTAGCACAGCTCTGCCTGTTCCATAATGGACACTCCATAAATTGCTGCTATTATTATAATTTACCTGAGTTCCTGAATTTCTTTCTTAGTGTCATAAGAAAATGAGACTTTCAGAAGTTGGTTGGAAGAAGAGATTTCATAAATCAGTTTAGGGGTAGCATATCTTGCAGAAAATACATAGGAAAAAGAAATAGGAGACCTTAGACCAAGGGTGTATGTAGGAAGGCTTTTTTGGAGTGACTCTCCTGGGTTACATTTTATGGTTGATGGAGGGAGTGTTAGAAACACAACTTTAAGGTAGACTCAAGAATTTCAAAAACATACCTGTTTTTTGTAAACCATCTCATGATCTTAAGAATAAGCATAAAATGACCTTAGGGAACAGTTCTATTAAAGGAAGAAATAAAGAAATATATTTGAATGTCAAAACATTTGATACTGCTTGTAGTTTAAGATCCTGGGGCATCTTAGAAGACATCACTGCAATGTTTCAGTTCAGTTCAGTTGCTCAGTTGTGTCTAGCTCTTTGTGACCCCATGGACTGCAGCACGCCAAGCTTCCCTGTCCATCATCAACTTCTGGAGCTTGCTCAACCTCATGTCCATCCAGACCATCTCTGGATAGTGATGCCACCCAACCATCTCATCCTCTGTCATCCCCTTCTCTTCCTGCCTTCAATCTTTCCCAGCATCAGGCTCTTTTCCAATGAGTCAGCTCTTCGCATCAGGTGGCCAAAGTATTGGAGTTTCAGCTTCAACATCAGTCCTTCCAATGAATATTCAGGACTGATTTCCTTTAGGATTGATTGGTTTGATTTCCTTGTGGTCCAAGGGACTCTCAAGAGTCTTCTCCAACACCACAGTTCAAAAGCTGCAGTGTTTAGTCCAGTTTTATTTAGTCCAATTTTCAGTGGAGTGGCCATTTGGGTATTGTAGCAGAAAGTACCAGACGCTTACCAAAAGTCGTTCCACATCTAGTAGCAGGATGCAGATCAACACAGCTACCTGTGCTTTCCAGCCTGTGGTTAGGCCGGGCCATGTGACCATGCTGACTCCAGTGTAATCTGAATCCAAGTCGAGTGTGACACTTCTAAGCTTGCCCATAAAATCTTTCCTAAGTGCTTCTCTATGATTTCATTTCCCCTGGGATCCCATGGGATGGCGACATCCAGAGTGACTATAGAAGGTTTATGCAGGCAGCAGTGCTTCTGAAAGCTGAGGTCCCTGAGTGACTGGATGGAAACCCCCTAACATGTTGCTTATCCTTCCAACCTGTCATCCTGAACTTGAGTGAGAAAATAAATAAGAAACAATGATAAAAAAAAGTCCACTGTGGTTGAATTATTGTATTCTGGGTTTATTTGTTTGTACTTTCACCTACTGTAAACTTTTGGTCAAAATGATGTGTTAAGTTCATTCTTTGAAATTCATTACCTGTTCCAAATGTATAACAGAGATAGGGAAACTTTATTTAAAATATAAAAAATACAGAACTTGAAGCAAAATAGGCAAAGATGAAAAAGAACAGGTGACTATAGAGAAGAACCAACAGGAAATATTGGGAATAAAAAAAAATGTGATTGTTGAAATGAAAATCCAACAGAGAAGATGAAGTCTACATTTGTCTTAACCGACAAGAGAATAAATGGTTTGGAATATAACACTAAGGAATTAAACCAGAACTTAGCAAAAAGAAATGATGAGTTATTAAAATATAAAAAACATTTTAAGAGAAATGAAAGTTAGATTGAGTGACTTCAATATACATCTAACAGGAGTTTCAGAAGAAGATGGTTGGGTGAATGATAAGCATTGATTAGATAAATTGTGGCTGAGAATTTTTAAGATGTGATGAAATACATGCATCTTTACACCAAAAGTGCAATCTGAGTACTGAATAGGGTAATGGTAGCAAGTAATCTGTGGGCTTCCCAAGTGGCAAGTGGTAAAGAATCACCTGCCAGTGCAGGAGATGTGGGTTTGATCCCTGGGTCGGAAAGATCCCATAGAGTAAGAAATGGCAACCCACTCCAGTATTCTTTCTTGGAAAATCCCATGAACAGAGGAGTCTGATGGACTACAGTCCATGGGGTCGCAAAGAATTGGTATGATTGAGAGAAGGAACATACACACATGCAGCCATTAATCCACACTTGGAGACAGTGAGATGTAACCACAGAATACTGAATACACGGAGAAAACCTTAAGATCTATCAAAGGGAAAAGATAGTTTACTTATAAAGGAACCATTACATTATTAACTAATATCTCTAAAGAACTGAGAGAAAATTACTGTCAACCTTTATTTTATACTGGCCTAGCTATCACTCAGGATAGACACTAAGGGAAGAAGCTACACCTTAATTGTAGGAAAATAAACCCACAGAAAGCATGTAGGATGTACGAATCAATACTGAAAGCAAAATTTCCTAAAAATATGTAAATAAATGCAATTAATTCATGACTATGAAAGAAACACAAGAAGAATGTGAAAAGAAGCTCTAAGTAATAATACGATGATGAAAGAGAAGTCCAGTGGGTAGTCATATCATGTTAATCTCTTGTTTAAGTGCCAGTCAGAGGTACTAAATAAGTCTGATTTTAAATGAACATTTATAGTGAAGTAATAATTTAAGGGAAAATTTTATGCAAGGATGGGCATGATAAAGGACAGAAACGATAAAGACCTAACAGAAGCAAGAGAGGTTAAGAAGAGGCGGCAAGAATACACAGAACTATACAAAAAGGTCTTAATGACCCAGATAACCATGATGATGCGGCCACTTACCTAGAGCCAGACATTCTGGAGTGTGAAGTCAAGTGGGCCTTAGGAAGTATTACTCCAAACAAAGCTAGTGGAGGTGATGTAATTCCAACTGAGCTATTTCAAATCCTAAAAGATGATGTTGTGAAAGTGCTGCATTCAGTATGTCAGCAAAAAATTTGGAAAACTCAGCAGTGACCACAGGACTGGAACAGGTCAGTTTTATTCCAATCCCAAAGATGGACAATGCCAAAGAATGTTCAAACTATCACACAATTGCACTCATTTCACATGCTAGTAAAATAAAATCCTTCAACCTAGGCTTCAGCAGTACATGAACCAAGAACTTGCAGATGTACAAGATGGGCTTAATAAAGGTGGAGGAACCGAGATTAAATTGTCAATTTTCACTGGATCATAGAGAAAACAAGGGAATTCCAGATCTGCTTCTGCTTCATTGACTTCTCGAAAGCCTTTGACTGTGTGAATCACAACAAACTATGGAAAATTCTTAAAGAGATGGAAATACCAGGCCACCTTACCTGCTTCCTGAGTAACCTGCCTCATGTTGCAAGAAGCAACAGTTAGAACCTTATGTGGAACAAAGGACTGGTTCAAAATTGGGAAAAGAGTATGACAAGGCTGTATATTGTCACCCTGCCTATTTAACTTATATGCAGAATACATCATAAGAAATGCCCGGCTAGATGAAGCACAAGCTGGAATAAAGATTTTCAGGATAAATAACAACCTCAGATATGCAGATTATACTACTCTAATGGCAGAAAGTAAAGAGGAACTAAAGAACCTTTTGATGAGAGTGAAAGCAGAGAGTGAAAAAACTGGCCTAAACCCAACATTCAAAAAACTATGATCATGGCATCTGGTTCATGGCAAATAGAAGGGGAAAAAGTTGAAGTGGTGACATTTATTTTCTTTGGCTCCAAAATCACTGCAGATGGTGAATGCAGCCATGAAATTAAAAGACACCTACTCCTTGGAAAAAAAGCTATGACAAACAAGGACAGTGTATTAAAAAGCAGAGACATCACTTTGTCGATAAAGGTTCATCTAGTTAAAGTGAGATGTGGACCATAAAGAAAGCTGAGTGCTGAATAATTGATGCTTTCTCATTGTGGTGCTGGAGAAGACTCTTGAGAGTCCCTTGGACTGCAAGGAGATCAAATCAGTCAATCCTAAAGGACGTCAATCCTGAATATTCATTGGAATGACTGGTCCTGAAGCTCCAATACTTCATCCACCTGATGTGAAGAGCAGACTCATTGGAAAGGACCCTAACGCTGGGAATGATTGAAGGCAAAAGAGAAGAGGGTGGTAGAGTATGAGATATTTAGATAGCATCACTGACTCAAGAACATGAATTGAGCAAACTCAGGGAGATAGTGAAGGACAGGGAAGCCTGGCATGCTGCACTCCATGAGATTACAATGAGTTACTAGTCCATTCTGAAGGAGATCAGCCCTGGGATTTCTTTGGAAGGAATGATGCTAAAGCTGAAACTCCAGTACTTTGGCCACCTCATGCGAAGAGTTGACTCATTGGAAAAGACTCTGATGCTGGGAGGGATTGGGGGCAGGAGGAGAAGGGGACGACAGAGTATGAGATGGCTGGATGGCATCACAGACTAGATGGACGTGAGTCTGGGTGAACTCCGGGAGTTGGTGATGGACAGGGAGGCCTGGTGTGCTGCGATTCATGGGGTCACAAAGAGTCAGACATGACTGAGCGACTGATCTGATCTGAGTGACTGAATAACAACAACTTTAGCAGTGGAAACTCAAAGGTGCATTTTATTATTATTTTATTATTTCTTGATAACCTATATTCCAGTTAGGGGCAGATATGGTTCATGGTGTCTCTGTTCCACATTATCATTCATCAAACCAGACTCATAAATTCTCTATCTTCAACACAGGCTTTCAAAAAGTTCCCTAGGGCATTGACACATAGCTGGTGAGGGTGGAGGTGGGGGGAAATGGAGGTTCTAATGGACCAAACTTAGGAGTGGCATGACTCACATCTATATACATTCTATCTGCTTAGCTAGAGCTCAGTCCTATATCCCTGTCTTCTCAACTTGAGAGGAGGCTTGCAAAGATAGTTTAGCTGTGTGCCCAGGAGAGGAGTAAAATAAGCTTTATGACCGTTAGCCAATCTCTGTCACTGAATTTATTTCAACAATTAAAAATAATACCCAGAGGAACTTCCAAACTTGCAGAAGAAAAAAAAGGATCATAGAAATTATTATTCACTCAATAGAAGGCAGGAAAGGGGGCAAAAAGCACCAAGGAAAGAGGATGGCAAACAGAAAGTACAAAATTAAACAGGAGAAATCACTCCAAAGATATCAGTAATCACAATAAATATAAATACAGTAACAAGCCAATTAAAACAATCCAGCACTACCCGATTCTTACAAGGCAAATTCCTAAAACAAACCCACACATGAAGTTTGAAAATTAGAGGCATGCATGGAAAAGATGTCTCAGTCAGTGATAAAGTTGGAGAAGGAAAGTTTGAGAAGCAATATTAATATTTTACAAAACAGAATTTGAGACAAGTTTTATAGAAATAGAGAAAAATTTGTTGAACTAAGTATTTTCATTTTTTTCCTTGATAAAAATTATCTCTGAAAGTTCAGACTTCTAAGAAGGGGAATTACCTTTTTAGAAATGAAATTTTCTTAATTGAAAAATGATCTGAAATTTTAGTGTTTTCACACATTTTGGCAATAATCTCTATTACCTAAAAAGGTGAGGGCTCCCAGGTGGCGCTAATGGTAAAGAACTTGCCTGCCAAAGCAGGAGACATAAGAGGCTTGGGTTTGATCCCTGGGTTGGGAAGATGCCCTGGAGGAGGGCATGGCAACCTCCTCCAGTATTCTTGCCTGGACATGGACAGAGGAGCCTGGCAGGCTACTAGTGCATAGGGTCGCACAGAGTCGGACATGACTGAAGCGAATTAGCACGCATGCACTGCGTGCATGGCAGAAGCCAACACTACATTGTAAAGCAATTATCCTTCAATTAAAAAAAAAAAAAAAGAAAAGAAAAGTTCCTTTCCTATTTCTCCACTAGAAGAAATGGCTGCTCATCTGCGGGCAAGTTTAAGCTACATTTAACTATGCATGTTAGTTGTTTTACTAAGTAGATCATTTACAAATGCATATTGAGCACTTACTTTAATATATGCTGTTAAGAGCTGGACTTACAAAGACGGTGAGGTCTGACTCTCTCCAGGCACAAGTGGACCAGTGAGGGGGATCAGCACGTGGCCGAGCAGCGTGGGAAATGCAGTGCTCACACTAACTCATGATGTGGGCGAAAAGCAATGGTGGTGTCTACATGCAGAAACCAAACAGGCTGTTGAGTGGATTTACTAGATTAGCTTGATTCCTATTGTCTTGTTGCTGCTTTTCAAACTGATAACTAATAAAGAAAACAAAGCAGGCCACGCACGAATGTATAGAAAGTTGCTTCTAGAAAATTCTTTTGATTAGCTTTTGAGAATCAAGGTCAGTTTAAATGTCCCTTGTCAGCTAAGACTTTTCTGAAGAATACAGCTACAAATGGCAAACAGGCATCCTGGGAACAAACTGCCTAGTACATGTGAGCCTTGCTTTACTTGTTATCTTAGTCATTGTTTCTCATGTTTTGAGGTCTCAGACGGCCATGTGAGTCAATGAACCACATGTAACCAAGGACAGAAGGTTCTGGTTGAAGGCTTTTTTTTTCTTTCACAATATTAAAACAAAAGGCTGAAGGACGGGACCTTAAAGATGAGAGAGACAGAAAATATTTCTTCACCTCATCTGGATACTAAAATGTCTTTTCTCTTGCAAGCTTTATCTACTTTCAGAGATTTTGTTGACTTGAAATGTACTTATTCTGCTGGCGAACCATCTAGTTATTTAATGCTCTGTAATAAACCACACCAAAGCCTAGTGGCTTAAAACAACACTGTTCACTTTGCTTACAAATCTGCCACTGGGGCAGGCCCTGGCAGAGATGACTGTTCTCTTTTCCACATGATGTCAGCTGGGGCAGTTTGACTGCGGCTGGTGGATCCGCTTCCAAGATGGATCGTTCCGTGGCAAACAAGCTGGTGCTGATTGTTAGCTTGTAACTCAACTGGGGAATAAGGCTGGGGGTCTTGCTTCCTTTCTGTTTGGGCCTCTCCCTTCGGACGCTTGGGTTTTCTCAAAACACAGTATCGGGGTTCCAAGAGCAAATATTCCAAGAAGCAGGAAATAGAACTGTTAGTCTATTAAGGTCTGGGCCCAGAAACTGTCACACAGCTTTATTTCCATAATCTATGGATCAAAGTAGATACAGAGCCCACCCACCTTTGAGAGGGAGGAATATAGATCCCACCTCTCTATTGGAGGAGTGTCAAAGTATTTGTGGATGCCTTTAATAGACCATGAATGCCGGGCCCTGTCTTGTTTCTGTCACTGTTAATCGTGATACGAGTCTTGGGGCCAAACACATTTGAAGGGCAGAGACATACAAAGGAATACAGCAGGCTTTTGCAACCATAAATAATTCTTGCTGCAGTTTGATTAACAATCCTGTCCCCTAAGGAATGCTTTTGTTGTTGTAAGGATGTAGGAGCAGGGGTAAGGGGTTTCAAAGATTTCTCTTAGGTCAGTTTCAGTGAATGCATCATCTAGAAGTTACTACCTTTGACCTGTCTTTCTTTCTACACTCGTATCGGCTTATTTCAGATTCTAATTTTGTTTCCTCGTATTCGTTGCTCTGTGCTCATTTCTCAGACTTGGATGATTGTTTTTTTTCCCCCCTGTTTATTTAGTCTGCACGACCAACTCTCCCCTCCCCGCTTTTCTTAAAAGTCTTCTTCTCTTACGTCTATTGCTCTGTAATTTAAATAAATTACAGATGTGGTGAAAATATTTGGCCTCCTAATTTGACTCTCAAAGAACATATTGAGAGGACAAATGATTGATTTAAAATGTTATATCATAGGAAAAACTAAAGCGAATGGGAATATCTTAGCATCTTGAGCCAAAAGACATTTTTTATTCGAATCATTTATTTGTTCAGGTTGCTGGATACTACTGTATACCTAAATATACTTTCAACTGTTTATTTGTATCTTGAATATCCATGTCAATTTTAAGTTTATCAAGACCATAAGGAGTATTTATTTATCATTTATTGAAGTATAAGTTGATTTACAGTATCATATAGAGTTTCATGTATATGGCATAGTGATTCAGTTATATATTATATATATGAAAAAATACATATATATGTTTTCATATTCTTTTCCATTATAGGTTTTTTACCAGATATTAAATATAGTTTTCTTTGCTATACAGTGGTGGTAATGGTGGTTTAGTCAACAGTAGATCCTTATCTATTTTATATACAGTAGTGTGTATCTATTAATCCCACACTCCTAATTTCTCTCTCCTTCTCTCCCCTTTTGCTTTGGTAACCATAATCTTGTTTCTGTCTGTGAGTCTGTTCTGTTTTGTAAATAAATTCATTTGTATTGTTTTTTAGATTCCACATATAATTGGTATTTGTCTTTCTTTGTCTTACTTATTTCATTTAATATAATAATCTCTAAGACTATAAGGAGTTTTGTTCAATTGTATCAGAGCCCTTGCCCACATGGGGATCTTAAATTAGTCTAAATGAAAAATTAAGCTGATCTTAGTCTAAAAAATTTTAAAAAGTCTTAAAAATACTGAATAATTATCTTAAAGCTTTTCATTGATGACACATTCATTTTTGGATACTTACTTTGGTCTTAATTTGCCAAAATGACTTCATAATTCATTTCCAAAGGGAAAAAAAAAGTAATTTTCTTCATGTCATTGTCCTCATTTTTTTTCTTAAATAACAAATACCGCAAAAGCAAAAAGGTAAAAATATAATAAGGTTATTTTACATTATTATTTGCTGAAGGTCAGGTTCTAGAAGTACCTGTTCCTATCTTCTTGCTACTTATGTTCAAAGTAGAAATCCTTAGATTGGAATTTTGTAATAGAGATAAGATTCTTATTAACTAAAAACACACTTGTATTATTTTTCTGTGGACCGCTTACACTCTGGCAGCACATGAGACTACACTTAATTGGCTATATAGGGGAACAAGTATCCGTGGTTAAATCTGTTCCACAGAGAAAGACTGGAGTTGGGCCTGGGTGCTAATTAGATCTAGCACTGAGCATTTGCTTTGTGACATCATGTTAAAGTTCAACATTCGCTTTAGCTAAATAAAGCTGTTATGTTAAAATATAGAAAAAAATATTATCTTAAACCATGTATCTTTTAAAATATAATGAACAGGGTGAGATTTTTGCAAATATATAGAAGTTGTGATTGGTGAGAAGATCATTCATTTACTTAGCACACATTTATTAAATGCTTATTTGAGGTAGTTTTGGAGCTTTTAATGGGAACCAATAGATAGTATTCCTTCTCTTGATGAGATTTTAACAGGTTAATAGTCAAGTATTTATTGACTGTCTAAAAGGGCTTCCCAGGTGGCGCTAGTGGTAAAGAACCAGACTGCCAATGCAGGAAACCTAAGAGACATGGGTTCAGTCCCCGGGTCAAGAACATCCCCTGGAAGAGGGCATGGCAACCCACTAGAGTATTCTTGCCTGGAGAATCCCATGGACAGAGGAGCCTGGAGCTATGGTCCATAGGGTCACAAAGAGTCAGACATGACTTAGTACACACATTGTTCTAAAAGCTGGGATACAGTCATTAAAATTGACACATATTCCTGGACATACAGCTGGTTACATTCTAATAAAACAGATTGAATACTGAGGATGATCTTTATTAATAATAAAGTTAGAAAAACTTGGTTAGTGTGAGACTGAAATCATCCATTATATCCTGAGATTCATCGGACTTTCCAACACACCCAGTCTCAGACAGTGCCAGACCAAGATAGGCCTCCTCATGTGGATGCAGACCTGTGCCTGAAACTAGCTCCTAGAAGAAGAAATGGGGAGAATGCCCAATTATTCCCAAACTCATCATTCCAGTAAGCCATTCTCTCTTGGGGTGAGGTGAGTCAAGGCGAGAAGTGAGGTACATTTTAGGCAGTCTTATAGGTGTAGGGCACCCACATGCGTGCCTGCCTGCTTAGTCGTTCAGTCGTGTCCGACTCTTTGTGACACTTTGGACTGTAGCCACCCAGGCTCCTCAGTCCATGGGATTCTCCAGGCAAGAATATTAGAGTGGGTTTGCCATCCCTTCCTCCAGGGGTTCTTCCCAACCCAGGAAGTGAACCCTTCCTCTCTTGTGGCTCTTGCATTGCAAGTGTATTTTTACCCATTGAGCCACTGGGGAAACCCATTCCCCCTAATTCTGTTTGTTGGGGTCTGTGGTCTTAATTGCTCATGATAGACTCTGAGAACCCCAAGGCCAGGGAAAAGCACAGGGCAGCAAGCTTCCACTGCAGTGAATCACACAGGTAATAGCAATCTTCGACAAAACATCTCATTTTTCTGGTCAGATCAGATCTACAGTGTTTACTAAGTAGCTATGACATGTGGGTTTTGTGCCGGGTGACACACACACGGCAGCCCTCAAGGAGCTTCCTCCAGGGCAAAGGCAGACAGACATTTACCAATAATAAAGCTACAGCAGAATTTGGAAAACATGCTTCTGGGAAGTATTTTAACAATACGAATTGTGAAGCCTTCATTTAGGAATGCATTCTCCTAGACCTTGAAGTTCCAGAGACAATGTTTTCTTTTCCAAGGAAGCTCCTTTAATTCCCATGGTAGAAATAAAACCCCTTCCCTCTAAATTCCCACTGTGATCTTGTAAACATCTCTTACTGCATTTATTATTCTTACACCTTATCTGCTAGTTAATTATCATGAACCTATTATTTCTTTTTTACATCATAAGCACATTATAGCCAGGCAGCGTGCTTTTAACACAGGTTATATTCAAGAAATGTCAAGTGAATAAACAGTATACTTACAATGGAGACAATCTGTTGAAATGGTTATGAATATCTCTCTGTTTTTTTTTTTTTTCTGATGGAAAATTGAGGTGGTAACATCTTCACACCTCACCTTGTGTGTGAAGAAGTTATTCCAATGATTTGTCTGCCTAGTCCATGCATTTGAATGTTCATTTACCTACCCTGGTTGTTTGCTATTTTCTGAGTATCTCATTTGTGGCTCTTCATATATGATAGGAGAATTTCTGCTGGAATGATTATATAGAATTTGATCCAGAAGGAGACAAATAAGAGCTGTATATTTTTGCAGTTGCCTTCTACAATTTTGGATGAGGAAACTCCCTTATGCTTTTCCAACTCTTGTTATTTGTGGCTCTTTCTGTGATTTTATGGGCTATGCATGATTTGAATAGCACAAATATAATGAGAAACAGATCATAACAGTGCAACTAAATTTTTTAGAGAAAAATTATCTCTAGCTGTCTGTTCCAAATTCTAAAGTCTATTTCCATTAAGATAACTGTGAAAGATTTGCTGCAATATTTACTCAGTGTCTAAAATCACAAACAAACAATGTATGAATGGCACTGTAGAATCCCAAAGGTTTCTAAGTTTTCAGGGACTTGAATGTGTGATTGAAGACTTGGCAAGTTTGATAACCAGTGCTGGCAAATGCAAAAATGCTGAAAACCCCATTTTCATGCTAGCTTTCTTACTGGTCTGGTCATCATTGTAAAGTGTGGCTCTGATCTGAGCTGGCAAAACTTGTCTGGGTTTCATTTTACTTCTGAAATTCAGTGTTTCAATAGTGTGGTTTGGCTCCTGCTAAACTGCATTGAGAATTTTGGATGAAACTCCTTAGGTTTGGGGCTATGTGAATCACATCTGATGAAAAGGCATATGGACAGTGCTCTTAGGTCGTTTCAAGTTCCACAGCCCTGTGGCAACTGTAATCCCTGCTACTCTCAGTATAGTCATCTGTTCTCCCTTTCATTCACTACTTGAGTTCTCATTAGAGATTTTTTTTTTAAATTTTATTTTATTTTTTAAACTTTACATAATTGTATTAGTTTTGCCAAATATCAAAATGAATCCGCCACAGGTATACATGTGTTCCCCATCCTGAACCCTCCTCCCTCCTCCCTCCCCACACCATCCCTCTGGGTCGTCCCAGTGCACCAGCCCCAAGCATCCAGTGTCGTGCATCAAACCTGGACTGGCGACTCGTTTCATACATGATATTTTACATGTTTCAATGCCATTCTCCCAAATCTTCCCACCCTCTCCCTCTCTTTCAGAGTCCATAAGACTGTTCTATACATCAGTGTCTCTTTTGCTGTCTTGTACACAGGGTTATTGTTACCATCTTTCTAAATTCCATATATATGCGTTAGTATACTGTATTGGTGTTTTTCTTTCTGGCTTACTTCACTCTGTATAATAGGCTCCAGTTTCATCCTTAATTGATTATATATGTGCAGCCTCTTTTATAGATGCCTAAGTTATAGCCTCTATGTTCTGTTGGCATGGAACTCAAATATCACTTTCCAATGTAAAGTGTACATTTCCAGGATAACTTGGAATCCTGGATAATTCTGTGGGACACCTAGGAAAACTCACTGGAGTGCAAATTATGAACTAAAGAGTAAATTTAGTAGACCTGTGGTTTGATTAAATTAAGCTTCTCCAAATAATGAACCCAAAGAAATACACATCAGGATTCCCAGGCTTCCAAGGAATCCCCAGGTCTCTCTTGCATGCATATTAGTGTGAATCATGTGTGCCTGAGGTTTGCTGTATTCTAGACAGTGCTTCTCCATTGGACCTCTAGGGGACATTTGCGATGGCTGGAGGTATTTTGGGTCCTCACAACTGGTGGGGGTGGGGATGGAGGTAATTTGGCATCTAGAGGGTAGAGGCTTGGGATGTTTTAAACACCCAACAGAACACAGAATAGTCTTCCTCCTAATCCCCCAAGTTATCTGACTCGACTTGTCTGTACTAAACTGAGAATAACCCTGGACTAGAGCTATTAACCAAGTAATCTTGAGTCTTGTTAATGAGTTGTTATAGAAGGGAGAGAGCAAAGAGAGAGAGAGAGAGGAAAGAAGAATCGGAGGACATTTTAAGAAGTAGTAATTGCAGTTAAGTAATTGCAGATATTCCTCTGGGAGAGAATGAGCAAGGAAGTTACTTGGGTCTGACTGATGCCTGCACCTTAGTGAGGTTATAATGAGTTCAGGCTAGTCCTCATGTTTTAAGTTAAGAAAATTAAATTTGAGCAGTTCATCAGATGATCAGATGTTGGCAAGAGCTTTCACTTTGCTGCAGTAATCAGTCATTTAAATTGGACAATTTTCAATGTAAAAATGCCTTTCCATGTTAAGTGCCATTTCAGTTGAAGAAGTCCTATGAAGGGAGAGAATTCTACTAAATGGGATAATTACCAAGTTGAGAATATATTTTTCAGATCTCGGCTCTCAGGCTACATAACTTGTTGCCTGATATTCAGAAATATTTAACACAAATTTTGTGGCATTTACAGTGGGTCAGACACTGCAGGTGTTCCATTAGATTTTAAATGTGTGTGTTTTAATGATAGGTACACAGTAAATCTCTGCCTTGATTGAGCACTGTGGCACTAAGGAGCAGGTGCTAAAGGAGGGGTACAACTGGGAGAGCTCCATCCTGCTGGCTGCATCAGGCTGAAGGGGTCCACTGCACAATTCTTACCCTCCATCTCCTCTTATTCCCACCTCTGTTCCTCCCCAAGTCTTGCCTCTTAGCAACTTTCATTTGCCACTAGAGTTCTGGTTTACTTTTTGGTCCTCTATAGAAATGAAGTGTTAGTCGCACAGCAGTGTCCAACTGTTTGCAATCCCATGGACTGTAGCTCTCCAGACTTCTCTATCCATGGAATTCTCCAGGCAAGAATACTGGAGTGTGTTGCCATTTCCTTCTCCAGGGAATCTTCCCAACCCAGGGATAGAACCCATGTCTCCTGCATTGCAGGCAGATTCTTTATGGTACTTAATATAAATTAATCATCTTCTTCTGTGCTGCACAGCTTGTGGAATCCTAGTTCTCCAAACAGGAATCAAACCTGGGTCCTTGGCAATAGAGGATGAGACAGTTGGACAGTTCCAACCACCAGACTGCCAGGAAATTCCCTACATTGGCCTTCTTAAATGTTAATTTTGAGCTCAAAGCCCTTCAACTATAGAGCACTGCCTACATAATAAAGTCCTAATTTCTGTCATCCAATTAATACTCTATCTGTCCCTAATTTTTCCTTGAAGCATGTATTTCCATTGCTTTTCACATGCTGTAGGCTCCAGCCAGACAGAACCACTTGCATGTTTTACACACTCCCGCTGTGGGTTTTTTCCCGTTCCTTGTGTAAAGGTCACCCTGTCCCCCGTCACTGCCTGTACATGTCCTACCCTTTCTTCGAAGATTAGGTCAAACACACCATCCCCAGATCTCTTCAGCTGGAAGTTCTTTGTCTCCTCTGAACTCTCCCTCCTGAAATTCTTTTTTCCCCCATGATACAAAATACATTTTGCTCTTGATTTATGAGCAAGGAATCTGTTATTCCTTTAGAAAAGAAAGAAATTCTGTGGGAAGGGAGAGAGGCAGCATATAGAACAGTGCTTCTCCAAGTGTAATGTACATACAGATCACCTGGGAATCTTCTCAAAACCGGGTTCTGATTCAGGAAGTCTGGGTTGGGGCCTGAGAGTCTGTATTGTTAACAAGTTTCCGGGGTTGTTGCTGTGGTTTCTCCATGGGCCACACTGTGAGTAGCAAGGGTGACTAGGATTCGGAATAATTGTTGTTGTTGTTTAGTCTCCAAAGCGTGTCCGACTCTTCACAGCCCCATGGACTGCAACATGCCAGGCTTCCCTTTCCCTCACCATTTCCTGGAGTTTGCCCAAGTTCATGTCCATTCAACTGGTGATGCCATCCAATTGTCTCATCCTCTATTGCCCTCTCCTCCTTCTGCCTTCAGTCTTTTCCAGCATCAGGGTCTTTTCCAACGAGTCGGCTCTTTGCATCAGGTGGCCAAAGTTTTGAAGCTTCGGCTTCAGCATCAGTCCTTCCAATGAGTATTCATGGTTGATTTCCTTTAGGATTCACTGGTTTGATCTCCTTGTTGTCCAAGGAATAATAACTAAGAACAAAAGAACAGTTATTGTCTAAGCCTGCAGTAGGTTAGCTACAAGTGACTAGCAGGTTCAATTGTGCTGAACAAATCTTTTAGGGTTTGAATATTACAGTTGTGGGTTGCATTTTTGGCCCCCGTCATTTCCTGGCTATGTTGCACAAGGTGGTAAATTTCACTAAGCCTGCTGCTGCTACTGCTGCTAAGTCTCTTCAGTCGTGTCCAACTCTGTGCGACCCCATAGACAGCAGCCCACCAGGCTCCCCCATCCCTGGGATTCTCCAGGCAAGAACACTGGAGTGGGTTGCCATTTCCTTCTCCAATGCATGAAAGTGAAAAGTGAAAGTGAAGTCTCTCAGATGTGTCCGACTGTTCATGACCCCATGGACTGCAGCCTACCAGGCTCCTCCATCCATGGGATTTTCCAGGCAAGAGTACTGGGGTGGGGTGCCAGCCCCTTCTCCATTCACTAAGCCTAAGCTTCATCATCTGTGAAATGAGGGTGGTAACTTGGTTATCAATCTCTGCTGTCTCTCATTTGGCCCAGCTGCTACTAGTAATTTGCTATCTGGTGGCTCAGTCCCCTAAAGCCACTAGCCAGTAAGAAGTAATACTAGATCTTGGTTTGGGGCTCTCTCTCAATTATCAAGAGTGGCTCGGGAGACTTCCTTGGTGGTCCAGTGGTTAAGACTCTGCTTTGCAATGCAGGAGATATGGTTTGATCCCTGGTGCGGGAATTAAGATCCTACATGCCTTGGAGCAACTAAGCCCATGCACCACAACTGCTGAAGCTCATGCACCACAACTAGAGAGTCTGTGTGCCATGGTGAAAGATCTCACATGATGCAAAAATGATCCTGTGTGCTGCAACTAAGACCCAATGCAGCCAAATAAATAAGTAATTTTTTTTTTAAGAGTGGTTCAGCAATGGTGCTTTGTGGTTTCTATGTGTTGGGGTTGGGGGAATCTTCACAGTTGGGTGAGTTTTGGATTTCAGCCTTCCTACCTAATCTTTATCATGGGTGGTCAAGTTTTAGATGGTTTTCTGTCTTGTACCTGGTTTTCACTTAGTCACCTGCTGGATGACTGACCTCTAATTTTTGTTATCTAGTTCCGGCCAATCCCTTACCTTTAGGGCTAGCCCTGCTCCTGTTCAAATAGGTATCAACTGAAATGAATCTCCCTGGCATTAGTCTAAGGTCTTAGTTACCTATCCTTTCCTGTGTCAAACTATTGTAAATGTTTTGTATGTATGTACTCACTCGATTTATCACAGTAATGACATAAAATAGGTTCTATTATCCCCATTTTATGGGTGAAGAAGTTTCAGAGGTTGAGTAATTTGCTCAAAGTCATGCAGTTAGTAAGTAGAGTAGGCAGAAGTTGCAAAATACACACTTTACAATTAAAAATTCATATTGATCCTCTCACTAAAATCCCTGGCACCTGCTACAGAGGTCCCACTGTATATCCTTGAGGAATCAAGATTAGTGTTTCTTCTTTGATTGAGAGAAAGGATGGTAGAAGCCACCTTGAACTCCTTCAGGAGATTATGTAGCTGGTGGGCTGTGCAGTGCTGAAGTATGTTGCCACAGACAGACTGAGGAAAAAGAGTGTTTCCTTTTCCCTAACGTTTGGGGAATAGCAACAGCTACTTGAGAACTTCCAATTCGACACATCAATTTACACTTGTAAATTTGAAAATGTATATTCAAGGTAATGCTGAAAGTATACTTATTTTAGTTAATGCTCTATCAGGTGGTTTTATCAAGGACAACACACAACTACATCAATTAATACTTTTTTCCCCTTCATCTTTCTTCTTTCACCTTTCTTGCCATTGCTCTCTGTTCTATGGACATTTGTTTAAAATAGGGTTGTTTCATAAAAGAACTAACTCCTCGGTTTTTAAGTGCAACATGTCCCACTTAGTAATTTTTCGTTTAATAAACCATCTATTTCTTGGTGATTTTAATAAATTGATGCTAATTATTTCAGCTCAATTTTCAATTGTGGTAAAACATACTTAAAATTCATCATTTTAACCATTAAAACTAGTGTACAATTCAATGGTGTTTAATACACTCACAATTTGTACAACCTTACACTATTATGTAGTTCTGTAACATTTTCATCACCCCAAAAGGACACCCCATGAACGAGTCACTTTCAATTCCCTATTCCTCTTAGCTCCTGGAAAACACTTCTCTTTGTCTTTATGGATTTACCTATTCAGGATATTCCATATAAATAGAATCATGCACTGTGAGGCCTTCTGTGTCTGGCTTCACTTAGCTTTCATGCAGCATAATGTTTTGCAGTTCACGCATGTTGTAGCACATATCAATACTTCATTCCTTTTTATGGGATAACTGTAGTTCATTGTATGGCTATCCCAGCTTCTCAGGTGGCTCAGTAATAAAGACTTTACTTGCAATGTAGGAGATTCAGGAGACACAGTCTGATCCCTGGATCCGGAAGATCCCCTGGAGGAGGAAATGGCAACCCACTCCAGTATTCTTGCCTGGAAAATCCAATGAGGAGCCTGGCGGTCTACAGTCTGTGAGATCACAAAGAGTTGGACATCATTGAGCATACAGGCAAATGCACATGTATGGATATCCACATTTTGTTTATTCATTAATCAGTTAATAGAAATTTGGATTGTTTCCATCTTTTGGCTACCGTGGATAGTGCTGCTATGAACATTTGTGTACAAAAGGTTGTGTTTGAGCATCTATTTTTAATTCTTTTGGGTATCGACCCAGGTTTGGATTTGTTGAGTCATGTGGTAATTTCATGTTGATTTTATTGAAGAATCACCAATTGTTTTTCATAGCAGCTGTACCATTTTACATGCCCGCCAGCTATGTGTGAGTGTTCCAATTTCTTCACCTCTCCCAACACTTGTTATTTTTCCTTTATTTTATTGTAGCTTGTCCTAGTTGGTGTGAAGTGGTATTTTGTGTGGTTTGAATTGCATTTCCCCAATGACTAATAGTACTGAGCAAATTTTGATGTGCTTGTTGATCCTTTGCATATATTTTTTTGGAGAAATGTCTCTTCAAGTCCATTATCTATGCTTAACTGGGTTTCTCTTTTTGTTTGCAAGGTGTAAGCGTTCTTTATACACTCTGGATACTTACCAAATATATGATCTGCACACATTTTCTTGTATTCTGAGGGTTGTTTTTTTCACTTTCTTGGTTATGTCTTTTAATGAACAAAGTTTTAAAATTTTGGTGAAGTCTAATTTATCAATTTTTCCTTTTTGCAGTGTCATATCTAAGAAACCATTATCGAATTCAAGGTACTGATGTATTCCTCTGTTGTTTTCTAAGATTTGTATAGCTTTAGCTCTCATTTGATCCATTTTGAGTTATATTGCGTATGGCATGAGAATGGGGTCCAACCGCATTCTTTTGAATGTAGTTGTCACAAACTACCGTTTATTGAAAAGACTACTCTTTTCATAATAAAAAATCAACTCAAAGTGGATTAAAGACTTATTCATAAATGTGAATCTGTAACATTCTTAGAAGAAAACAAAGGGTTTGACACCAAGGGCACAGGCAAAACAAAAAAAAAATAAAGTGGGACTATAAACAAATACTACATAATTCCACTTATATGAGGTATCTAAAATAGTCAAACTCATAGAAGTAGGGAGTAGAATTGTTGCCAGGGTAAGGGGGATTCATATACTGTTATTTTGCGAGTATGGTAGCTGTTTTGATGACTTATTTGTAGTAAGTTTTGAAATTAGGGGATGATACTGTTTTAGTTTTTTGCTTTCTTTTACTGGATAAATTTGTCTTTCCTTCCTTTCTTAGATTGTATGTGGTGGCCCCACAAAACTGTCCCTGTCTGTCTGAGAGGGCTGTTGGTGTAGGTATGTGGAGAGAAAGGAGGCTATTTGTGATATTACTTGCAGTTCTTCATGCTCCAAATTTTTGAGCTAAAATTAGATATGAGAACTTTATGTTTAAACATGCAATACACTACACATTTTTTGTTCATGTGTTTATTAAGCCATGATCCTCTTTCTGTTAAGATGAATTTCTTGAAAAATAATGGCTGAATCATAATACTTGCATATTTAAAAGTGTGATAGGACTTCCAAAATATTGATAGCAGTTTTTACTTGGACTAATGATACACCAGAGACTAACAACAAGGCCAGCAGTGATGTCTTGAAGGATTTTATATAGAGAACACAGAGTTACTGAGTGATGGAAAGAACAAGGTTGTCAGCAACCATGTAGCAATCATTTCCACATATGGCGCTATTTTCACTCCCAAGTGATAATTGAAGCCATGCTTTGGCTCAGATTCCTCTCTTCCCCTCCAGTGTCCTGGTGAAGAGTGACTTACCTGGAGTAGGACTTTTTCTTCCGTTAAGTATTCTCATTGTCTGTAAGTGATCTCTCCTGAGGCTTTTCCAAGTCTTACCCTGGAAAGAAGGATACCCGCTTCTGTGGTACTTCCTTCCCCTGTCCAGTAGGCTTTAGAGATCTCTAGTAGAATGCTTCTCTTATTTTGTCCCAGTAACTTGCTTACAGACTTGTCTGTAAGTAAGAACACAGGTTTGTGTATATTATTTAAATGCATTTCTAAAGAAAGGAAGATTTGCCTTTCTCAGAAATGGATTTAGTTTAGAAATTTTGTGGTTTTTAAGGAGTGGAAAGGTAACTGAAGAAATAGCAGAAACATTAGTCAAGAGATAAGATAAAAAGATTATTTCTTCAGATAGGACTTAAGGAATATTCTAGAGCTCAAGTTCAAAAGACATCAAGATTTCTGGAAATTTGCTAGTGGTGTTGAAAATGGATGGGACAGACTTAAGTGTAGTTTGAAGCAAACTTTAATAAAAATGAAGCAAGAGAAAATAGTTAAAAGTTTTTCTATTATTTCTATAGTGATAGAAACCAGTCTTCTTTATTATTTGATTTTATATGTGTATGTATCAAAATAGGCTCTATAACTTTATACTTCTCCTTAATTTTCTCCTCAACTCACACATTAAAATATGATATAAAAGACATGATATGACATAAAATTTTTGTTAACAAACTGATAATATATCGTTACTGATTTACATTTTTCCAGAAAACCTTTTCATTCAAGCCACCCAGTTCCCTGACTGCCTTGTCATAGCCGCCAACCTTTCTATTGCTGTATGTTAATGAATTGGTTGAAAATTGGTACAGAACATCTTTGAACTTTAATGTAAAAGTCACAATCGCTAAAAGTGGGTGCTGAGATAGTCAAATGACAAGTTTCCCATCAGACTGACCACATCTGTAGATGGGTGGGGGTAGAAGCTTAGGGAGGCAGGCACACCATTACTCATCATAGGCCTCCTATCCTTCTGTCTAGCTGAGCGCTGTGAAAAGGCACTAAGAAAAAGAAAACTGTAACACTAAAATTCAGCCCTAATGTAGAAAATGATTTTAACTTTTTACATCCCATAAAATCATTTTCTACATTAGGGCTGAGTTTCACTGTTAAAGTTTTCTTTTTCTTAGTGCCTTTTCACAGTGCTCAGCTAGACAGAAGGATAGGAGGCCTATGATGAGTAACGGTGTGCCTGCCTCCCTAAGCTTCTACCCCCACCCATCTACAGATGTGGTCAGTTTGATGGGAAACCAGCACCCACTTTTAGCAATCGTGACTTTTACATTAAAGTTCAAAGATGTTCTGTACCAATTTTCAACCAATTCATTAACGTACAGCACTAGAAATGTTGGCGGCTATGACAAGGCAGTCAGGGAACTGGGTGGCTTGAATGAAAAGGTTTTCTGGAAAAATGTAAATCAGTAATGATATATTTTGAAAGTGGAGAGTGAAAAAGTTGGCTTAAAGCTCAACATTCAGAAAACGAAGATCATGGCATCTGCTCCCATCACTTCATGGGAAATAGATGGGAAAACAGTGGAAACAGTGTCAGACTTCATTTTTTGGGCTCCAAATTCACTGCAGATGGTGCCTGCAGCCATGAAATTAAAAGACGCTTACTCCTTGGAAGGAAAGCTATGACCAACCTAGATAGCATATTCAAAAGCAGAGACATCATTACTTTGCCAACAAAGGTCCGTCTAGTCAAGTCTATGGTTTTTCCTGTGGTCATGTATGGATGTTGGACTGTGAAGAAGGCTGAGTGCCGAAGAATTGAACTGTGGTGTTGGAGAAGACTCTTGAGAGTCCCTTGGACTGCAAGGAGATCCAACCCGTCCATTCTGAAGGAGATCAGCCCTGGGATTTCTTTGGAAGGAATGATGCTAAAGCTGAAACTCCAGTACTTTGGCCACCTCATGTGAAGAATTGACTCATTGGAAAAGACTCTGATGCTGGGAGGGATTGGGGGCAGGAGGAGAAGGGGACAACAGAGGATGATGGCTGGATGGCATCACGACTCGATGGACGTGAGTCCGAGTGAACTCCGGGAGTTGGTGATGGACAGGGAGGCCTGGCGTGCTGTGATTCATGGGGTCGCAAAGAGTCAGACACGACTGAGTGACTGAACTGAACTGAATTGAAAGTTAAGGACAGTACCTCTTATATTTGCCAACTTTCATTATAGTCATGGTCACATTAATTTCATTTTCCCAGCATGTTAGTCTTGACTGAGGCTAATGTATAACAGTTTCTCTGAATTACTGAAACAAGTCATGGCTCCAGGCCTGCTGTTGTGTGAATTTAGGACACAGTCTTGTTAGTCTGGTCCCATCCCTGAGGTAGGAATGATCCCTCTGTCTGTGGTGTATGACTCGCTGAAGTGCTAGAAGTTTGTGTTATATATTTCAGTGCTGAGGGCTAAGCCAGCTTAACACTGGCTCTCTTAACCTCTGGGGTAGTTTGATTACCATCCCATGCAAATTTTCCTTAAGTGTTTTGGATTCCTTGTTGATGATGCAGTTTGGTGTCCTCATTAAATGGAAATTTCTCTTGACAGATGGATACAATTTTATTGGTGTTGACCCAATTTTTATCTTTTAAGAGCACTTTATAGGAAATGTGGAATTGGCAGCAAAGTTAAAGAACTAGCATTCAAATGACCAAGACTACTCAAAACTGTTTAAGATAGCTCAAGCCCATGGAAAGAGGGAAGGAGGCTGTTAATTCATTGACAGATTAATGATTATCTAAATAATATTAAAGCTTCTACTAGTGCTGTTCCATTGGTTCAGACAGTACACATCCCCATGCGGATGACTAGTGTCTTGTGTCCTTAAAAAAAAGTTTGTCAAATCTTCTTCCTGGGATATTTTCTGAATATTTTGATTCCCACTGATCCTTACCTATTCCTACACCCATAGCACCTGCTACTGCTGCTGCTGCTAAGTCACTTCAGTCGTGTCTGACTCTGTGCGACCCCATAGACGGCAGCCCATCAGGCTTCCCCGTCCCTGGGATTCTCCAGTCAAGAACACTGGAGTGGGTTGCCATTTCCTTCTCCAATGCATGACAGTGAAAAGTGAAAGTGAAGTCGCTCAGTCGTGTCTGACCCTCAGCGACCCCATGGATTACAGCCTTCCAGGCTCCTACGTCCATGGGATTTTCCAGGCAAGAGTACTGGAGTGGGGTGCCATTGCCTTCTCCGAGCACCTACTCTACCTATTATTATACTCTTGCTCTGGATAGGCAGGTTATTTTGCTGTTTTCTGGCTGTTTTGTGAGCATGTCTCATGTCCCCAGTAAAGGATAGTGAAAGCTTCTTGAAAGCAGCATTTTTACTTTGACATCTCACCATGCCTAATGTGGTACAAAACGTAAAGTAAGAAATATCTGTTGAATTGATTCATCCATTTGGACACATAAAGTCTGTATCCTCACATGAAATTTTTGACAATACAAAACCTCTTCCAAACTTCAGTTTCTTTGAGGGACTATGAAAGAAAAGACACCTAAACAATAATCTCAGTGAATTTGGATCTTTGTGAGATAGAATTCATTGATAACTTTGGATGATCTACTGAAAACCATTTTGTTGAACATCTTTTAAAAATGTGCTAATTAGCTTTTCTGCCTTAATACTTTTAATATTGTGTGTATAAGTGAATCTATCTTTGATCATTAAAATTATTTTTTAAAGTTCATTTAGTCCAATGCCCATGAGGAAACTGAAGCTCTCAGAAATTAAATTCATATATATCCCATAATTTAAAGAAACTATGTATCATTGAATGCTTATCATTAAGAAATTAAGAGGGATATTTTCATTCATTCATTTAACAAATATTTGTTGAGAATCTACTATAAGCCAGACACAATTCTAGGCCTTTGCTATCTAGTCCCTTGTAAAGCTACATCTTTGTCAAGGAGCGAAAGTGAAAGTCACTCAGTCATGTCCAACACTTTGCGACCCCATGGACTGTAGTCCATGGAATCCTCCCAGGCAGAATACTGGAGTGGGTTGCCTTTCCCTTCTCCAGGGGATATTTCCAACCTAGGGATAGAACCCAGGTCTCCCGCATTGTCAAGGAGAACAGACCAATAAATGATACACACATTTAAATAAATTATCTTATACATTAGGAGATGAGTCACAGAAAAAGACAAAAGTTAAGATGTAAAAGCATATTTGTACCTCTAGGGGTGAGATACAGTGTTTAATAGGTGATTTGGTTTAGGTAATATTTGGTTGTGGTCACAGACTATGGGTTAAATATAATCATTCTTTCAGTAGCTTCACAAATATTTACTGAGTACCTACTACATGTATTTTAAAAATTAAAAAAAATTAACTAATTTTATTCTGACTGTGTTGGATCTTCATTGCCATATGTGGGCTTTCTCTAGTTGTGGCAAGTGGGGCTACTCTCTATTTGAAGTGTGTGGGCTCCTCACTGTGGTGGCTTCTCTTGTTGCAGAACACGGGTTCTAGGTCTTGCAGGCTCAGCTACTGGGGCCCCCGGGCTATAAAGCACAGACTCAATAGTGTGGGGCACAGGCTTAGTTGCTCCACAGGATGTGGAATCTTTCCAGACCAGAGACTGAACCCTTGTCCCCTGCATTGGCAGGTGGATTCTCAACCACTGGATTGCCAGGGAAGTCAGAGTACCTACTGTATTTAGTCACTGTGTCAGGAGCTAGGGAAAAGGGACCAAAGTTTTTGGTGGAGCTTGCATTTTAATGAGAGACAGATGCTAAATAAACTCACAGGTACATATGTATTTACATACTGTGTTAAGTGCTATAGAGGGAGATGACCGGCGGCACCCTTTTTATGTTGGGGGTTGGGGAGAGCCAGGCTTTTTGAGACAGAAACATGAGCTTATAGGACATAGAAGGTGGAGCAGAACTTGAGTAGTGCCTAGCAGAGCAGAATTCAGATGTGAAGGGCTGCTTGTTTGTGTCTGTGGCATATTTGAGTGGTTAGCACTGAGGACAACTTAATTTGCAGGATAGAGAGTTTATTCATCTGCATGATGCTTCCCTCTGTCTTCCTTCCTCCCAGAGCTCCTACAGAATCTGAGATGTGGAGGATAGATGTGTGATCTCTCTGGAGATCAGCTGCAGAGGAGAATTGAATCATATGAAATCTTTATGCTCTACCTAGTGGGAGCACAGCTTGTGAGGAGGCAGGTGAGGGCTGCGGCTCACTCCCTACAGGACTTTGGGCTGGTGCCTACTCTATGAACCTCAGCTTTCTCTTCAGAAGATAGAGGTGATAACAGAATGCCCAGTCATGAATATAAAAGCTGTCTTCTGTCAAATCTCCAGCAATTGACATGGTATCTGGTACATGGTTGAGATGCTTAATACATAGTCCTTAAATGAATAAATCTATCTGTGTAGCATGTTGAGGAGAGCAGTTGGGTTTATGTTTTATCTTCAAATATAGCAAGCTCAGTGGCTTCCTTTCTCAGCCTTAAGCACCCATAATGGGAAATGGGTGGTTTGTCTGACCAGCTGTCTGGTTTTGTTTTGACCTATGGTGAGGTGTCATAAAAAAGGCAAAGAACTCTTTGTTTCTCTTTCCACTGCTATTAAAAGAACTTGAAAAATCTAAGTCCTTGGTCTTTAGGATCTTATAAAGAATCCAAGTGGCTTAACAGATGTGAGAAGCTCTGGAAAATTTTGAACAGTTGGGTCAAATTGTGTGTTTGACTTTTTTCCTCAACACCCTTCTCAAGCTGCAACTGCCTTATGTACCACGAAGGGCCTCCCCTTTCTAGCTATTAAAATCTATACCCCAAACATCCTCTAATCTCACTTCTTATAAGAACCAAAGTGAAAAAGTATTAGTCACTCAGCTGTGTCCCGACTGAAGTCCACCAGGCTCCTCTGTTCGTGGAATTGTCCAGGCTTGAATACTGGAATGGATAGTCATTCCCTTCCCCAGGGGATCTTCCTAACTCAGGAATCAAACCCAGGTCTTCTGCATCACAGGCAGATTCTGTACCATCTGAGCCACTAGGGAAGCCCTTTATAAGAACTAAGGAACTATATAAGAACTTATAAGAACTATAAGCCCTTTATAAGAACTAAGAATCTTTATTTAAAGGCTCCTAGAGGGGCATGCATTTTTAAATTTCTCTTTTCTAATAGTCTTTGTTAGTCCACGTGAAATTTGTGAAGGATATAGAAAAGTGTAGCTGACTCTGCTTGATCCGACTTTTGCTTATATAATTCATAAGGGCCATCCTATTGCAGCTTGGCATGGTTTTGTGTTACTGTCAGTCAGTATTTATGTAATGCTTTATAATGGGAAAGTGCTTTCCAGTCATTTATTATGGAAGCTTCTGTTATCAGTGACGAATAGTGCCAAGATACTCTTCATCACACAGATCTGTCTGCTTTTTGGTGTCAGCTAAAACACTAGACTTTGCCAACACACTCTAAAAGGCATTTTTAGGACAATGCCTTTTTCTTTTGTTAGTCATTGGATTTTCAAAACTTTTGGTAAAGAATTGGTCCTTTTGGTATGCGTTTTTGTGCGGGGCAAGAAATGATGTGCAGGTGATGCTGGAGGATTTGAGTAAGTCTAGATAGGAAAGTGATAAAGTTTCTTTTAAAGTCAAATATCTGATAAATTATGGAAGTTTCTAGAATTAAATGATTATTTGCCAAGGCAGCCCACTGTGATTCATCAGAAAAGCAAAATATTTAAGCTTTGAAGTCAGATAAGCCTGGGTTCAAATTCTTGTTCTAGTCACTTACTAGATGACTAAGTGAGAAGGAAGCAGTCACGTTAATGACACTGGACTTCTCACTTTGACCTTGGATAATCAATCTACTTAAGGCCCTAAGTCTGAATTTCCTCAGTTGTAAAAGAGGATGATGTTCCCTTCCATGAAGAGTGATCCCAATGGGGATTAAACGGGGGAAAGTCCAGAACAGTGCCTGTTTGTAGTACTCATTGACTCAGTGCTTCCTCTTCTCCTCCTCTTTTTCTTCACTTATAATCTCTGCTGTCTCACAAGGAAATAGCAATAGAAAAGGTGAAGGAGGTCAAATGGTAAAAAAAGAAAAAAAGGAGTCTTCTGTCTGGAAAGCTTCCCAGACCCCTAACCTTCTTGCTTACAATGCATTTCTTCTTTCCTCTCCTCACTGAGGAGCCTGTTGTTTGTTCTCCGAGTGACAGGGAGCTGCTGAAAGGCTTTGAGGAGTAGTTTGCTTGGGTTTTCATTTTCACAAGGATGCCCAAAAGGGGTTGTTAGTAAGCTGGTTGAGTTAGACTCATCATGGAGGACTCCAGCCTTACTTGACCCATGAGCACCTCATCCCCCACCTCTCCCTGCGACAGTGCTGATCCTCATGTAGGGTCACCTGTTCTGCCCTTTCCCTTGCTAGAAAGGCAGGCACTAACTCACGCTCATCATTCTCTTTATCCGATGTCCAGCATGGAACCTGGCACACTTTTGGTGCTCATTGAATGTACACGTACATTTAAAAAAAAAGAATGTCAAATGGAACTGTTGCAGAAGTACAGGAAAGAGCAAATCAGGGTCTGGAGGAACTAGAACCATGACAGTGGGAGGATGGGTGGCAGGAAAGCAGGCTGGTGCGCAGACCCAGTAGCAGGTCAGTGGCTTCCTATTCCTCTCTGTTTCCTCATTTATGAAGTGAGGGTTTTATCGCCTACTCATGGAGATGTTGTGGAGATGAAACCAGAGTGTGAAGTGGAAGCTCAGTGCCAGTGTGACGGCTGGCTGCTGGCTGCCTGGCTTTCCAGGGTGATCGGTCTGTAGACTACTGGGAGCTGAGGAAAAAGGGAAAGTACAATTTGAAGGAGGTAAAGTTCTCTTTTCTACCTTCTGTGCCTCTTTCTGTGTCTAAGAGAGCAGTTGCTGTCCTAGGAGGCCATGCCAATGAAATACATGTTCTTTCCTCTCACAAGTCCCTGAATTCTCTGGCCTCATCTTTTCTAAAAGATGACAGATTTATACTAAAATCAATTTTGAAAAATTCCAAGCACTCTATGAATGAATAAAATGAACAAATGGCATTTAGTCTGAGCTCTGTCGTTTATCATGACCTAGAGCACCCTCCCTTCCTGAGCCTTAGTTTCAATTCAGTTCAGTCACTCAGTTGTGTCTGACTCTTTGTGACCCCATGGACTGCAGCACATCAGAATTCCCTGGCCATCACCAACTTAGTTTCCTCTAAACGGGCATTAGGCTGTGTTCTGCACAGGTTGGTTTTAAGAATTCAGTTAGTTAATGTATGTGTGAGCACCTCCAAAATTCTAATGTGCAATAGGAATGTCCTTATCATCTCATATAATATCCCCCATAGAGTGTGCACAGAGAAGGTCATTGGCTGAATGTTGAAAGGGTAAATGCTGTCTATTTGATGTACTTATTGTCTTGTATCTTGTTAAATAAAGAATTTGCAGGCCAACAGATACTTGTGGAGTAGTGGGTCACAAAGAAGTGGGCAGTATTACTGGCTTCGATGGGCTGCCTCCTTTTGGTCAGTTTGACTTTCCTTGATTTTCACCAGTTTGGATCCTGACACTAATCCTGCTGGAGGAGGCATTTTCCTTCCACTTCCCCATCCTGCATTGGCAGAGCTGGGATTTAACAGCTGGGCCCATCTTTGTGCAGGCCATATATCCTTATCCCCATTCAGCAACCCCACTGTACCAGGAAATACCAATTCATTTCCATGCAGGGATATTCAAGAGATGGTACTCAAGTGACAGTGTAGTGAAAGCCAGCTGGAATAACACAGCAGCTGAGGTGTCTCAGGTGGGGTGACAAGCATGACTCCATTGCTCCTGGCTGCTGGAGGAAGTAGTGGGGTGGGATTCCTGAATTTCTGATGCCACATCAACACCTACTGATTTGAATGTCATTTGTTTATATCAAATTCTTCTTTTAAAATGCAGATATCCTTGGAGGGTAAATTCTAATGGTCAGTCACCATTACAGATGGTAATTTGTATGCATACAAATATGAGGTTTTAGCTTAGCAATAGAATTTAAGGTAATTTGGCTGCAATATTTGCTACTGCATGGCTCACCAGGGTGAATTTGTCTGATCTGGACAACTGTGTTTGTATCCTTCTCCCCCTCCATTTCTCTATTTGTACACCTTACAAAGTCTGTGTTCAACATACTAGGTACTCAACCCTAAAGGGAATGACCTTTCAAATAAGAAAAATACTTTTCTTTGGCCTTGTGTATGAAAAGCTGTGTTACCCTGTTAGAATTAATGAACAACCCAATATGAAAACAAATAGAGTTGTTTATTAATTCTATTAATGGACAAGGGGACATTTTGTCAAGGCAGGAAGAAGGAACTGAATGAGTATTATAATCTATACTGGGACTGGCAGAAATGAATTTTGACAGCTCTATGGACTGGTGAGACTGATGAGAAGGGTGGAGTTGTAAAGAAATCAGGCTCAAAGGGAGAGAGAGAAACTTGAAGAGAGTCTGGGATAGACTAGTGAAGACCAGGCATTCAGATAACGTCTCACAATTTGTTATAATTAGTTGTGTAATAAATAACTGAATTGTTTGTGACAGAGTGTAAGAAATATCATATTATTCTTTGTTAAAAGTCTAGCTTTCAGTTCCTTTTCCAAGGCTGGCAAGAGACATAATTTCAGACATTTTTTTGAGATCTATCCTCCTCCTTTTGTTTGGATCAGGGCCCTAGTCTTGTGCAGTACAGGACAAATGTGGGAGGGGTCGGGGGTTTGTTAAGGTCACCCCTGAGAGGCTCTGGTCCTTTCAAAGGCAGAGACTCCACTGGTTACCCACTTACTTTGTGCTATGCTGTTTTTGAAGCCAAGACATTATTGCTGGCATCTTAAGCATTCTTGTATCTTCCTCCATCTAGGAGTTTTGCCACATCCAGGGTGTTGGGTATGAACTGCTGTAATAATCTCCTTTATTCCCTTCATGGCCAACACCCACTCTGAACTGTGGGTTTGGACCATTACCCTTTGTCTTCCAAGCATCCCTTTCAGTGTCTATCACCCTGTCAGCTCATTTGGCTTGGTTTTTTTGTTTACTTGACCTACACATTCAAATAAACATCAGTCAAGCTCCTTAGACAAAGAGCTACAAACTCTGGAACACAGAGGCTTGCTCCTGTAAAAGGAAGATCAATGTAAGTTTTGTTGATGAATCCACAGAAATATATATATATATGTATATATATATAAATTTAAAAAATTAAGGCATCAATTAACTAACTCATTTTTAAAAATTTGTTAATTGTACACCTTTCCTATTACTCTTAGGTCTGCTAAGACAGCAGCTGTGTCTCCCAAGCATACCATGTCTCTCTAGTACTGAGCATATGGCTCAATAAATATTTGTTTAAAGAAGAATACTCAGGTAGGCTTGCTTCAGAGGATCTTTCTAACTTGGGGTTCAAACCTGCATCTTTGTGTCTCCTGATTTGCCAGGCAGATTCTTTACCACTGCGCCACCTGAGAGGAGGACTTTGGGGTTATAAGGTCATAAAATAAAGAATCTTCTTAGGAAGTGTTAAGGAGAATTAAAGTTCTATTGACTTCTAGAAGTTTGGAACCTAAAATAACAAAGAAGGACCTCAGGACCTGGCCAGAATAAGAAGAGAACTCTGCTTCTCCACAGACCTGGAAAGCTGAAATAAAGCATGATCTATATATGGGGCAAAAGAATGACCCAGCTTTGAGGCTTAAGGAAATCAGTCACGGGCAAGACTGAAGATCAGGGAAAGGTTGAAAGACGAGCATACTCATCTGAGTGAGTGAGTATGTTTTCATGTGTGCATCTGTTCTATGGCTCCTGTCTACAGAAAATTTGCCCTCTATGTTCATTCACCACAGTAAAGTGAAGTGCATTCCTAAGACAGGTATAGGACTACTGGAGAAACCAGTCCCTGAATCCCTTCATGATTAATAGTAACTTAAAAGTGACTATGATCACAAAAAATTACTATGAGAACTATTTGTCCTAAAGGAATTTGTTTTATTTGTTAAATAGCAAAAGAATGTGTGCATTAAAATATTTCATCTGTTTACATAAAAAAGTATTTTGTCAGTATTTACTATGTTCAAGGACCATAAAAGGTTTTAAAATGTCATAAAAGCATATGAGACGTCAGTGCTGCAGTCTAATATTGATGAAGGTGGCAATGGTGATATTGGTGTGTGTGATAAGAAGGTGGGATTAAACCAAGTATAGACACTGTTGGTGGGAATGCAAACTAGTACAGCCACTATGGAGAACAGTGTGGTGATCCCTTAAAAAACTGGAAATAGAACTGCCATAGGACCCAGCAATCCCACTGCTTGGCATATACACTGAGGAAACCAGAATTGAAAGAGACATGTGTACCCCAATGTTCATCGCAGCACTGTTTATAATAGCCAGGACATGGAAGCAACCTAGATGTCCATCAGCAGATGAATGGATAAGAAAGCTGTGGTACATATGCACAATGGAAATATTACTCAGCTATTAAAAAGAATACATTTGAATCAGTTCTAATGAGGTGGATGAAACGAGCCTATTATACAGAGTGAAGTAAGCCAGAAAGAAAAACACCAATACAGTATACTAACACATATATATGGAATTTAGAAAGATGGTAATGATAACCCTGTATGTAAGACAGCAAAAGAGACACAGATGTATAGAACAGTCTTTTGGACTCTGTGGGAGAAGACGAGGGTGGGATGATCCGAGAGAATAGCATTGAAACGTGTATATTATCATATGTGAAACAGATCGCCAGTCCAGGTTCGATGCATGAGACACGGTGCTCAGGGCTGGTGCACCCAGAGGGATGGGATGGGGAGGGAAGAGGGAGGGGGGTTCAGGATGGAGAACACAAGTACACCCATGGCTGATTCATGTCAATTTATGACAAAAAACACTACAATATTGCAATTAGCCTCCAATTAAAATAAATGAATTAAAACAAACAAACAAACAAACACCCCATAGCATGTACAACACCAAGGCTGAACTCAAATGTAAACTGTGGATTTTGGATGATAATGACATGTCAGTGTAGATGTATTGGTTATAACATATGTGCTAGTGGGGTGCAGGATGTTGGTGAAGAAGACTGTCTGTGTGTGAGAGGGCAGATGTCAAGGAATACTCTGTAAACATTCTGCTTGATTTTAGCATAAACCTAGGGCTTCCAAAAATAAACTCTATTTTTGGAAAAAAAAAAAAACCCAAGTGTAGAAAAAAACTATAAAATAGGGTTCTATTATATGCCCACATAGGCAGGATACACAATAAGGCATTCCCAAGAGGAGAGATTGTATTTAACAGAGTGATCATGAACAATTTGATGGAAGAAGGGGCAGTTATCTGAATATTGAATGTTTTTAATTGGTGGAGGTAATATTGAAAGATTGAAGGCAAAAGGAGAAGAGGGTGACAGAGGTAGAGATGGTTAGACTGATTGACTAGTCTAACTAGTCCATAACTGACTCAATGGACATGAATTTGAGCAGACTCTGGGAGTTAGTGAAGGACAGGGGACCCAGGTGTGCTTCATGGGGTCACAAAGAGTTGGACATGACTTAGTAACTAAAAAACAGCAACAACAGGGGAGAAGGCAGAAAGATATTTCAGATGGAAAAATAAAATGGCATTATCTCTAGAATAGCTTTGTCTTCTTCCTGGTAATCAATTGAGTAAGCATATTGATAGTGGTGTGTGGTTGCCCAACTGTGATTATTATCTTGTATTTGTATATTGTGAATTTCAAAGCTTGGTTGGCATAATTTCTCTACTATTATGAGGGCCTAGAAGTGGTTTGTGGTCTTTGGGTATGGCAAGATTTCCCAGAAAAAATAGTGATGAGATTCTTAGATTTGGAAAGTACTAGACATGCATTTTTCTCTGGTTTTCAGTGATTCCTTTTAGTTAACTGACTGATCTGGGAAGATGGCTGTTAATCTATTCCATGCTTTGGACTCTTCTATTTGAGCCTGATCCTGCAGAGGCACACTCTTGCCATACGCCCACTGCCAGTGGAGCACCATGCCATTGGGAGGGAACCCTCAACTCCAGGCTTCTCTCTGAGGAGTGAAGTTTGGACTTCACATGCAGAGCTCCAGTTTTTTAAATTCCTGCCAGAAAGGCAGACTCTCCAAATACTGCACTCTGAAAGCCAGTAGGGCTTGTGTCCTTGGGACCTATAAGACCAAAGTAAACAAAGAAGCAATTCCTAAGTGTGTGTACTTAGTCAGAAGATAGACCATATTGCAGATTCCTCAAATTCCTGAGTTACGTAATGCATTGTTTAGGAATTGGTTGGAATAGTTTGGGTAAATGTTGTCTTTATGATTTATCAGTGTAGGTGATGGGAAGTCAGTTCATTGTACTCAGTGACCCCAAGTTCTCTTTCTGTGCCAGCTAGCATTTCACTTCTGTGACCCTAATGTAGACACTTTGTGTTCTCATATATAGCCTCCAGCCTCTTCCAGGTAGGATATTATCCTTCCCAGGGATAATATTTCTTAGAGGACCTCTAGACGGAAGGCACTGGAACTTAACATGACAGAAAGAATTGCTACTGGTGAAATTTAGGGATTTATGGATGTTAATGGACTGAATGTTGTGTCCTTGCAGAATTTAAATGTTGCAGCTCTAATCCCCAGTGGGATGGTATTTGAAGGTGGGACCTCTGAGAAGTAATTAAGTTTATATTAGGATGTCATGAGGAGAAGGCGATAGGCACCCCACTCCAGTACTCTTGCCTGGAAAATCCCATGGACAGAGGAGCCTGGTAGGCTGCAGTCCATGGGGTTGCTAAGAGTCAGACAGGACTGAGTGACTTCACTTTCACTTTTCACTTTCATGCATTGGAGAAGGAAATGGCAACCCACTCCAGTGTTCTTGCCTGGAGACTCACAGGGATGGAGGAGCCTGGTGGGCTGCCATCTATGGGGTTGCACAGAGTTGGACACGACTGAAGCGACTTAGCAGCAGCAGCAGCAGCAGGATGTCGTGATGGAATTGGTGGCCTTAACAACAAGAAGAGAGTTACCTTTCTCCCTTTGTGTGTAGCACTCAGGAAAGACCATATGAAGACATAGCTAGAAGGCTGCCATCTCCAAGCCAGGAAGAAGGACCTCACTAGACGCTGAATCTAAGGTATTTTGTTGTGGCAGCCTGACAGACTAAGACAGAGGGGAAGATACCTTTGGCTATGGTCATTTTTGCTTTCCTTTTGTTCCTTGGGGATGTATATGCTATTTATTTGCTCTTATTTTCTTTTATTTAACATGTCTCTTCCTGAATGTTGTAACTACTTCTTGTAACCAACCAAAGTCCTCTTTCCCTGGCTTGTGTTTATATTTTTTGACTAATGGGTTGTTCTTTGTTCCAGCAGCAACTCTTGGACTTCTAAGCTCTATTTGTTTACGAATTATCTTTTTTCCCAAGTCAATTGCCTTCTGGGGCAACCCATTTTAATATTCAGTAAGTCTTGATTAATATAATTTGCAAGTCTCTGCTGTAAAATGGTTGTGTCCACACATGCAAATAAATTTGAATTCAGCAAATTGGGTTTCATTTTTCTATGTAAAGGTGAATCACTGATTTGATGGCATGTTCAAATTTTTGGTTGTTGGATTTTGTCCTTGTAGAAGTAACCTATCAGAATCATTAGTTTATGTAAATATTTTATTGAAAGTTTAAAAGAATTAAAAAAATGTTATCACAAATAGAATTTGTCTTGGCATCTTATTTTACCTAACATTGCTAATAAATTTTAGAATTTTATCTGTAGTAAGCTTCTTAACATAGTCAGTTTTGTTTCACACATAGAGCAAAAAAAAGACCAGTGTCTGTTTTTTTCTTGTCTTTGAGCTTATTTGGACACCTTGCCATGAAGTTATTTAAAAAAACATGATAAACTTGTACTGAACAACCAACCCTTAGCTTGATTTATGTGAAATTACTATAAGGTTATTTTTTACTTATAAAAATGGCAACAAATATTACTAATAATTATTTTCATAGGCTCACTGATTTTCTCTCTCTGAATTTAATGCTTTCATCACAATTTGGAAATTAAAGCACTGTGCTCACTCATTTTTTGAAGTCCTCGGAGTCAGTAATGGGCTTCTGCTATTATCTGCTTAACTGATTTTTTCACATTTTTGTATTCATAGTATATACATATTGGTAAAAATATATATATGGCTTTTGGAGGGTGGCTATTTTACTTTTTAAGAATGGATCTACCTACCTGTTTGCAAATTCAGGTCAGAATGAAATGCCAGTAATGATTTGAACACCCTAATTTTGCTAAAGATTGATAGTACTCACATTCCCTGTGTCCTCTGGGCAGGTCTTATGAATGATCTTGTGTTTAGTCCAGTTCATGAGGATTTATTAGCTCCTATTGTATGCTGGAGAGTGAGTCAGGTGTTAGGAATACAAAGATGACTAGGATATAAATATGTGAAAATGGTGTCATGAATTGCAGCATTGAGGGTTAAATAAGGCTAAAGTACTTCTGTGAAAAATCTCCATGGTCATTTCAATAGCAATGAATTAATTCAACAAATATTTATGAAGGCCAGCCATAAGCCAGGAACCATGTTAGGCGCTGTGTATACAATGAGATAAACAAGACACACTCTTCCTGGCCTCCTGGAGCAAAGCACTTAAGAGATACATATTTGGCAGTACATAGAAGACCCTTTGTAATCGTCTCCAATTTGTTTTGCTCACTGCTGCTGGAGTGAGTGCTCTGAAACAGAAATCTGATTATGTCACTCTCCTTGCTTAACAACCCTGAGTGACGTTCTTGTTGCCTAATGGAAAAAGGTCAAATTCCTTAGTGTGGCTTTGCACACTGATCCTCAATTAATTTTCCAGTTTCTGCTCCTTCTCATGTGTCTTAGGCTGTGGCCAAATAAGAATACTGCAGATCCCCAAACATATCATGTGCTTTAATGTGTCTCTCCCTTTGCTCACATGGTCCCTTTTGCCTAGAGGGTCCTACTCCCGCCCCTCCCCCAACCACCTGCTCACACACATCCTCCACACTTATTCTGTTGGCAAACTCCTACTCATACATCACATCTTCAGTGACCTCCCAAGCATAACTCAATGTGTTTCTGTAGCAATTTGTCTTGTCATCTGAACTACATAATTTATTATAGTTATTTTCATGTCAGTCTCCTGGACTAGATGATAAGGTCTTAGAGGGTTCTAGACTGGATGTATGTTTTAATGTTGAAGCATCCTCCATCCTACTTCCTAGTCAATTGTTTTTATTTCTCAAAATAACAACAAAACCATAACCCCCTTTTCAAGAACTTCTAAGTACGTGATCTCATTATAAACTTAGAACTACCTTGTGGAGCATTTAGGGCAAGTAGAATTGTATTCAATTCACAGTCAAGGGATCTGAAGCTAGGATCTGTGAAGTGCTTGTTTCAAAATAAAGTGCTGGAATCAGGACTGTTTACAGTTTTAGCCCTGTCCATTCACATTCAATTTGCTACCCATCTACACCAAAAATTTCATAGAGTTACTTCCCTTTTTATAAAATCGTAGCCATATCAGAAATGGAACCCAAGCCATGGTTTCTATACTGGACTGAATAAATACTGACTGAACAAAATAGGATTCCTGTCTGGAGTCCTTATTTTCAAGTAAACCAAAAGCATGGGTAATCACAGTGGTGGTTTGTGCTGATTCTATCAGGTGGTATTCTTGGTCTTTCTTTGACTGTGGCTGAGGGGTCCTGAGCACTCCTGGCCACGAGCTGCAGCTTCTATTATTGCTGCAGCTCTGTGTTTCTTGCCTTAACTCCAGGACTGTTGTCTGTCAGTGTCTCCTCTTCTACCATGGCTCTTGGAGCACTGTTGATGGCCCAGTTCTCAAAACTGGGGGATATTCTTTTCCAGGGAAGGAGATTCGGGGCCCACAGAAGGTAGCCAAGGACACTGGTTGGACCTCACACCTGTGGAGCTCAGTCATCATTCTCCAGTAGTGATCACTGTAGGGCCTCATCTGAATCTTTTGGCATCCTTTTACTTTAGAGTGAGTTTCCTATATTTTGGTGAGTGTTTCCTACCGAGATTGAGGAAGCTCTTTGCTATGCTTAGTGTATTAATCTTGAACATCATACCACAGACCTCTTCATTATTTTTAAAGGAACTTTAGGGATCTGATACATGTAGATTTTTCTTTTAAATTTATTTTAACCATCATTTACTGAGCACCTATATGTCTCAGGCACTATACTAGATTGCAGAGTGTTCCATTTAATTTTCTTGAAATTGCAGGGTTATCCCCACTGGCCCACTGTTACAGATGAGGGAACCTAGGATTGGAGAGCTCAGTAATTGGTCCAAGGGAACAAAACAGAGTTTGGATCAAAACTCAGGTCTGTCTGATGCCACTGTCTTTTGCTTCCTGGTATGATTGTCACCAGGATCCATAGTCACTTCAGATTTCAGTGAACTTAACAAGCAAGAATGACATTATGCTAAAGCTACCATTTGAAGAAATTACTGGGGAATGGGCTTTCCTGGTGGCTTAGATGGTAAAGAGTCTGCCTACAGTGCGGAAGACCTGGGTTCCATCCCTGGGTCAGGAAGATCTTCTACAGAAGGAAATGGCAACCCACTCCAGTATTCTTGCCTGGAAAATACAATGGACGGAGGATCCTGACAGGCTACAGTGCATGGGGTCGCAAAGAGTCAGACACGACTGAGTGACTTCTTTCTTTTCTACTGGGTATACTCTGGCTACCACTGCAAGTGCTAGTAGAATATATAGATTTATAAGGCAGGATAAATGCCAACACAAGACAGCTCCCTGTGTGCATTTAATTTTGTCATTCCTCTTTAACTGCAAATGTAAGAGAAAAAAAGACTATTTTTTACAACTTAACTTTCTAAATGACTTAGGCATTCTTGGGGGGCTTCTTATTTTCTCTACTCTCATGAGTCCTCTAAGGACTAACATGTTAAAAATTAAGATTATTCTTTCCAGATGGAGTTTTGATTGCAAGTAGAATATGAGTAGCTAAGTGGTGGCAGAGTTGGCGTTGGTTAGTGGAAAATGTTCAGACAACACTCGAAGACCTGCCAAGTCTCTTGCGATGTTTTATTTGTATTGATACGTGTTTGGCTCTGTCAGCTTGGATTGAGGTTCTGAGGCTGATTGGAATGACCAGACGAAAGAGCTCTGGGAGTGTTCCTCCCCATTCCACTATGATGCCCAAGTCCTGAGCAGATTAAAGATAGTAACAATTCTGCAGTTAGGTAAGAGATTGAACAAAATATATACCATTGGTGAATCATGTTAAGTATCTTAAGAAATTGCTTAAATCAGAAAGTAAATGAAAAATCAGATTGGAAGGAAATTCAGAGTATTTAAATGAATGTTTGTCTCTAAAATTATCACTGTATGATTAAAGAAAATCATGGATTCACTATGAAATCATTTAATTTTATCTTCTGCCTTAAAAAAGTACTTCAGATCTTATTCATTTTTGTACTTCATGGAGATTCCTTATTCCTTGCCTGTCCTAAGAAAATGCTTCTGTTTATTTCAAGGGTAACTGCTCGGCTTGCCTTTCCATCTCTCTCCTAATGGGAACTAGCTTTTGAACCATCTGTGTTGGCCCTGACGAGTTACCTTGTCAGTCTAGAAGCTGACATGTATCAGTAAGATCAGATCAGATCAGTCACTCAGTCGTGTCCGACTCTTTGCGACCCCATGAATCGCAGCACGCCAGGCCTCCCTGTCCATCACCAACTCCCGGAGTTCACTCAGACTCACGTCCATCGAGTCAGTGATGCCACCCAGCCGTCTCATCCTCTGTCGTCCCCTTCTCCTCCTGCCCCCAATCCCTCCCAGCATCAGAGTCTTTTCCAATGAGTCAACTCTTCGCATGAGGTGGCCAAAGTACTGGAGTTTCAGCTTTAGCATCATTCCTTCCAAAGAAATCCCAGGGCTGATCTCCTTCAGAATGGACTGGTTGGATCTCCTTGCAGTCCAAGAGACTCTCAAGCGTCTTCTCCAACACCACAGTTCAAAAGAATCAATTCTTCAGTGCTCAGCCTTCTTCACAGTCCAACTCTCACATCCATACATGACCACATAAAGCTGGTGACAATTTTGACCATGACTATATCCCCATTTTTAAGTAAAAGGTGTTTTGTACTTTTCACTTGTTTGTCACTCAATTTTGATCTGGTTTCCAAGGTTGCTGTAGTTTTTCAACCATGAAATAGGACAGCAAGTATCACAAAGTGGTGTGGATGTGTTTGGTTGATGCCCAGAGAGGGAATTTCTATGTGAGATTCCTGCATTTTGTTCTTTGGTTTCTGTTATACAAGAGACAAAGTGGGAGAGAGAAAGGAACACTGTATGTGATCAGTCAAAACCTTAAACTGTCAAGGTGAAGCTTTTGTTATTCTAGAGTTACCTTTAGTTTTTATTTTATTTTTTTATATTGGGAAATTATTCTGTGTGACAAAAGCAAACTGAAGAAAAAGTTTTTGGTGCATGGTTTTGTTGGAATAGTGGTTAGCAAATCCCAGACATCTTTTTGGAGTCTCTAGGAATTCTGGACTCAAGAAGAAAGAACAGTTTGAAAAACAAGTTTATGAATTCAATTTTATTAACAAAAGTCTTCCAGTAGAGGCAAATGGAAAGACTTTGGAGTCAGACAAGTCTACGTCTGAATCCTGGTTCTGCCACTTACTAACCTTATAAACTGGGCCAGACGATTTCTCTTCCGGAACCTTAATTTCCTTGTCTGTAAAACATCGAAATGAATACATACCTTTCAGAATTATTATGAGGAAGAGATATATGCAAATATAGATCAGAGAGGGTCTCCTAATAACTTAGAAATATTTTAAAATAGAGTATGAAAGTTGTTATCATACAGGTTTAATTTGTGCTACGAAGCATACTATTCACACAAGGCAAAAGATTACTGTGCCACAGCCTAAAATGTGGATTTGATTCTTCCTCCCTGTTGCTATAGCTGTAAATAAGGATGTTAATGGCTGTCATTTATTGCATTCTATCTCTGTACTGGCTATTGTATAAACATTATGTCATTTAATTTTCAGAACTATCCTATGTGGTAGTTTACGTGATTCCAAACAAAAAGCTTAGCTGAAATAAAAATTAAAAATGTAATTTACTTTGTTATTATACAGACAGGGCCACTGGCTTTTTATCAGTATAAGTTAGGCTAAATCACTACTCCTCATAGACTTTAGAAATTGTGATTCTAGTCCCATGGGAAAAACTCCAGGAAAAACTGAATTGTAAATAGAATCCAAATGTTTTATTTATTCATTTTTAAAGCAGAGATTTGTTTGAAAAGATAAATCCTAGAACTTAGGCATCAATGTTGTTGGGACTATGAACTCTGTGAGCTGAACGGTGTTAGTGAGCTCTGTGAGGAAGCTGGAAACTGCTTCCATCTGCTTGGTGCAGAGCATAGATGCTTGAACTAGGTGCTTAATACTTACTTAGTAGGTATTTCACATAGTAGGTGGGCTTCCCTTGTGGTTCAGCAGTAAGGATTCCACCTATAATGCAGGAGACACAGATTTGATCCCTGGGTCGGGAAGATCCCCTGGAGAAGGAAATAACAACCCACTCTAGTATTCTTCGCCTAGGAAATCCCATGGACAGAGGAGCGTGGAGGGCTATAGCCCATGGGATTGCAAGAGTCAGCCATGACTTAGTAACTAAACAGCAACAACAACATAGTAGGTACTTATAATGCTTATTAAATGAAATCTTAAAAATAAATAAATTAATTTTTAGCATGGAAAAGTATACCTCCTTAAGATAATTTTTTCTCCACATGGGTAATTTTAAAGTTTTAAAAAACTTATTTTTTTGAGGACAGAAATATTATTTTGTTAAAAAAAAAAACCCTTTTAAGTACTTATCTTTTACAGCAATTTTGAGTCTTTCCACATGAAACATTCTATTTTGTCATTTTCCCCCCAATGGTTTATTTATTTAACATGAGGAAAACAAAATATAACAAATAAAGAAAATATTCACGTGTACAATTGTGAAGTAGGTATAGGGAATATAGCTTTTTTAATTGGAGGATAATTGCTTTACAGTGTTGTGTTGGTTTCTGCCATATAACATGAATCAGCCATAAGAATACAAATGTCCCCTCCCTCTTGAACCTCCTTCCCATCTTCCCTCCCATTCCACCCCTCTCTCTAGATATTGATTTTGTCATTTTTTTTTAATTTGAAAAATTTTCAATATGTGAGAAAATGCATATGTAAGAAAATCTCATATTTAAATCTTAAATGTATGAAATGCTATAATTTCTAAAACTATTTTGAATAGCCAAAGGCATAGAAATAATGAATTTAAAACATTTCAATGAGCTAAAATTTTAAATTAAAAAAAAATCCTGTTTTTATGTTTTCTATTAGTGTTTTCTGGACAGTAAAATAAAAAGGATAATAAAATAGCTAATATTAAAGTATATAATATTCTAAACCTTGCAAAGTGCTTTGTATGCATTACATTTCTTAATCTTCATAACAATCCTGTCAAGCAAATATTGCTATCCTTCCCATTTTACAGATGAGAAAACTGAGGCATGAAAGTCAAATGACTTGCCCATATACCCAGCAAATGGCAGAAGCAGGTTTAGAGTACATTTCTTTGACTCTACATCCTATAATTCTGCTTGTCTGTTGTGCTCAGAGCTCGGCCTGAGCTTGGTGGACACATCTGTGGAAACTGGTCCCCACAGAGCAGAGGCGAGGTCATTGAGCCCAACTAGCAAATAGCTTGATCCCCCTAAAGTATCAGAATTATTTGCTCTGGCCAAAAGATTATCCACATCCCTTCTCAAGAGAATCAGATGAGGGAATTCTGGGCTTAAAAGAAAGATGTGTGCAGAAAACAAAAGCTCCATTTTGAAACTGAAATTAAAAAAAATTTTAAGTGTTACAGAGTCAAGCTGAATCCTGAGGAGCCTCATAAACTGTGGAATTCATTTCCTGAATTAACATTATTGCTCAGTCCAGGAGTTCACAAGAAATACGACTGTTTGGTTATTTTCCCTTTGTATAACTAGACCAAATTATAGTGTGATGTAGTTGGGAACCTGCATCCGAAAACCATTCAGGAAGATTCATTCTTCCAGGTTAATTAATGCAGAATTTTGATTCTGTTTGTCTTATCCCAAATGAATCTTGTGTTAAGAGCAAGGAAATTTAAATGCAAAAATGATTTTTTATGCAATATTAGGATGAGATTTTTATTATACCAAAGCGAACATTAAAAGGACTGCACAGTAATAGTAATATATGAATTTCTCCCTCACTGAATTTATAATGTCTTTCTTTATACTACTTTACCCTCTATAATATATTTCAAATAAAAAACAATAATGGGATAGTGAGGTGAGGAAATTCTTCTTTTTGCCAATATGAGAAAAGTTAATTTTGAAAAGCCTAAGTAAAAGTCTGCTTGTTTAAGTGTACTTTTTTCTAAATGTATTCATTTAGCTAAACCTGATCTTGCGTCTTTGCACCTTTATTTTTATAACAATGTGAATGGAGTCAACAACCTTATAGTAGTACTTTAAAAAGTCAAAATTAAATAGAATAACCAAAAGAACATACAGTATTATAATAACTGCTGTCAAAAATGGTATCTATGTTTATTTGGCTATGTGATCTTCGGAGAGAACTAATGGATTTACAAACGTTCCAAAACAAGCACACACACACTCACACACACAAATGGCAAACCAATCCAAAACGAAAAAAAAAGTTACCCTCAGGATTAGCAAAAACATGAAACTTCAAGCCTAGTAGGTAATTATTTTGGAAATTTATGTTTCTAAAAAGAGTGAGTGAAGTTGCTCAGTCGTGTCCGACTCTTTGCGACCCCATGGACTGTAGCCTACCAGGCTCCTCTGTCCATGGGATTTTCCAGGCAAGAGTACTGGAGTGGGTTGTCACTGCTTTCTCCAGGAGATCTTCCTGACCCAGGGATTGAACCCAGGTCCCCCACGTTGTAGGTAGATGCTTTACCGTCTGACCTACCAGGGAAATCTAAAAAGAGAAGGGGGGCAAAATGCAAACACTATCGCAACCATAGCTAATTAAAAAAGTTGGCAAATGAGCTGATTTTGGCAAAAAGAATTGAGTTGCAATAGTTGAAGTGACTGGTGTAGAACTCAGAAAGAAGTCCAGGAAAGTAAACATTTCTTTGCTTTTTGGGGAATTTACTTTAACCAAATAACACTGAAGGATGGTAGTATCCAGAAGGTTGTTCTCTTTGAGATAAGGAGATAACCAGGCTTTTAAAAACAAACAAACAAAACCCCCTGGAGCTCAAAAGATATTGACTCTCTAAGTAAAATTTTTTTCTCAAGGAGTTGTCTACCCAATTAGGTACTGAAGTGAAATATTACCATACTTCAGTGCTGGAACTGAATATTATCACACTCAGTACTAGTCAAGAGGAATTAAATGGCCTCTTGATGAAGGTGAAAGAAGAAAGTGAAAAAGGTGGCTTAAAACTCAACTTTCAAAAAACTAAGGTCAGGGCATCTAGTCCCATCCCTTCATGGCAAATAGATGGGGAAACAACAGAAACAGTGACAGACTTTATTGTCTTGGGCTCCAAAATCACTGCAGATGGTGACTGCAGTCATGAAATTAAAAGATGCTTGCTTCTTGAGAGAAAAGCTATGACCAACCTGCTGCTGCTGCTAAGTCGCTTCAGTTGTGTCCGACTCTGTGTGACCCCATAGCTGGCAGCCCACCAGGCTCTGCTGTTCCTGGAATTCTCCAGGCAAGAACACTGGAGTGGGTTGCCATTTCCTTCTCCAATGCATGAAAGTGAAAAGTGAAAGTGAAGTCATTCAGTCATGTCCGACTCTTAGCAACTCCATGGACTGCAGCCTACCAAGCTCCTCCGTCCATGGGATTTTCCAGGCAAGAGTACTGGAGTGGGGTGCCATTGCCTTCTCCAATGACCAACCTAGACAGCATATTAAAAAACAGGGACATTGCTTTACTGACAAATGTCTGTATAGTTGAAGTTATGATTTTTCCAGTAGTCATGTATGGATGTGAGAGTTGGACTATAAAGAAAGCTGAGCACCGAAGAATTGATGCCTTTGAACTGTGGCGTTGGAGAAGACTCTTGAGAGTCCCTTGGACTACAAGGAGATCAAACCAGTCAATCCTAAAGGAAATCAACCTTGAATATTCATTGGAAGGACTGATGCTGAAGCTGAAACTTTAATACTTTGGCTACCTGATGTGAAGAACTGACTTATTGGAAAAGAGCCTGATGCTGGGAAAGATTGAAGGCAGGAGAAGAAGGGAATGATAGAGGATGAGATGGTTGAATGGTATCACTGACTTGATGAACATGAGTTTGAGCAAGTTCTGGGAGTTGGTGAAGGACAGGGAAGCCTGGCGTGCTGCAGTCCATGGGGTCGCAAAGAGTTGGACATGACTGAGTGACTGAACAATAACAACAATACTAGCAAGGGGGAAGGGAAGAAACTCATGGGAGGACAAGTTGTAAGAATTTGGGAAGGCAATTTGCTTTTATATCCTTTTATATTTAAGAATTTTTTTTAAATTGGAGTATAATTAATTTATAATATTGTGTTAGTTTCAAGTGTACAGCAAAATGAACCAGTTATACATTACATATATCTGTTCTTTTTTATATTCTTTTTCCATATAGGTCATTATAGAGTATTCAGTAGAGTTCCAGGAGGGCAATTTGTTAGTACTGTGTGTGTGTGTGTGTGTGAGTTGCTTCAGTCAAGTCCAGTTCTTTGCGACCCTATGGACTGTAGCCCTTCAGGCTCCTCTGTCCATAGGATTCTCCAGGTAAGAATACTGGAGTGGGTTGCCATGCCCTCCTCCAGGGGATCTTCCTGACCCAGGGATCAAAACTGGTCTCTTAGGTTTCCTGCATTGGCAGGTGGGTTTTTTACCTCTAGCACCACCTAGGAAGCTCTTGTTAATACTATCAAAGCGTTAATGTGTTTACACATTTTGGCTCAGTGATTTCACTTTTAGGGAATTAAGCAAAGGAAACAGTTAAAGGTTCATATACAAAACATCAGCTTTTGTCAACTCTATGTCAACTAACAAGGTCAAAAAAATAGGATCATCTGTTTAGCAGAATTCTATGAAGGCTGGTTCTGAAAAAAATTTCTTGACAGGAGAAATAATTATAATATTGTAATATACTGCTAAGGGCAGAAGAAACAGACCAAAGACACCACTTAAATAAAAATAAAATGAATATATCCCCTGGTATGGGGGAGCTTGATAGGATGCAAACCACAACAGGAAAAATATGACTAATTTTGAAAATGACTGAAGAGATTGCCCTTACCTGGGATGGGTTATCAGCTCCCTGCTGGAGTTGTGAGCCTGTGTTGAAAGCAGAACTTCTGAGTTGACTTAAAGGTGTGTGTACATCTGTGTGGTGACTACCTATAGATTCATATTTGGAGTGGTCCAAACCTAGTTTGAGAAATGTTTTGTATCAGATTATAAATTAGATTAATTTAGAACACTTCTAATGAAAACTCTCAAATGATTAAGCACTAGAGTCAATTAAGTCCAAGAAATGTATGTCTTGTATGTTTACATTGTGGGCTTTTCCACTCCATAAATAATGTCACCATTGCTGACCATTATATACAAACTTGTGCTGTGTATTTACTGCTTCTGGCCATCAACTTGTCAGCCACTTTGGTTAGGGTACCTGCCATCTCTTTAATGGCACATTCTTAAAACCACACGTCACAGGCTGTCTGGAACTGACCTATGGAGTGCCAATTCTGGCTTTTAAAAATTAGCTTGGATATGAAATCACAATGGCATGAAGGGTTTTCCATGCCAGTAGGTAAACAAAGACATGAGCTGCCCTGATGAATTTCAGCATTTCAAATGGACATGGAAACTTACTGTGTTCCTACTAAAGAGAGAGTCACTTTTCTGCTCTAGTGCCTACTCTGTGTGCGCCACTTGAAAAACAGTGGCAGAATCAGCATTGCAAGCTAGACACCCAGAAATGAAATGGCCATGCAGTGAACAATTAGATAGGTTTTATTTTACAAACCTTCACATAAAACTTGTCAGGTAGCTTGCAGAGACCATTGCCTTGTTCTGACATCTCTGCTTCTATCTTTTTATGATGTGTTGAAGGTTCTTGTACTTCACTGCATTTATGTCAGTATGTTTATTTATAAAAAGATATTTTATATTGAAGCAATCTCAAATTTACAGAAAAATTGCAGGAAGAGTACAAAGAAATTTTTTCCTATACTATTTGAGAGCAAGTTGCCCATAACCCCTGGATACTTAGTGTATTTCCTTCTACTGCCAACATTCTCCTAATGAATCACAGTAAAACCATTAGATTCAGAAATCAACATTGACACATTACTACCATCTAACCCTCAAATACCATTTGAGTTTTGTGAATTATCTTGAAAATACCTTTTGTAACAGAACGATCCATGTCAAGATCACATGTTGCATTCAGCTGTCAAATATCCCTTTTTAGTGTCCTTCATCCACAGCTGGGTATTCTTTTTGCTTTGGCTCCATCCCTTCATTCTTTCTGGAGTTATTTCTCCACTGATCTCCAGTAGCATATTGGGCACCTACTGACCTGGGCAGTTTCTCTTTCTGTATCCTATCATTTTGCCTTTTCATAGCTAGTGGAGGTGATGGAATTCCAGTGGAGCTCTTTCAAATCCTGAAAGGTGATGCTGTGAAAGTGCTGCACTCAATATGCCAGCAAATTTGGAAAACTCAGCAGTGGCCACAGGACTGGAAAAGGTCAGTTTTCATTCCAATCCCAAAGAAAGGCAATGCCAAAGAATGCTCAAACTACCACACAATTGCACTCATCTCACACGCTAGTAAAGTAATGCTCAAAATTCTCCAAGCCAGGCTTCAGCAATATGTGAACCGTGAACTTCCTGATGTTTCAGCTGGTTTTAGAAAAGGCAGAGGAACCAGAGATCAAATTGCCAATATCCGCTGGATCATGGAAAAAGCAAGAGAATTCCAGAAAAGCATCTCTTTCTGCTTTATTGACTATGCCAAAGCCTTTGACTGTGTGGATCACAATAAACTGTGGAAAATTCTGAAAAAGATGGGAATACCAGACCACCTGACCTGCCTCTTGAGAAATTTGTATGCAGGTCAGGAAGCATGTTAGAACTGGACATGGAACAACAGACTGGTTCCAAATAGGAAAAGGAGTACGTCAAGGCTGTATATTGTCACCCTGTTTATTTAACTTATATGCAGAGTATATCATGAGAAACGCTGGGCTGGAAGAAACACAAGCTGGAATCAAGATTGCCGGGAGAAATCTCAATCACCTCAGATATGCAGATGACACCACTCTTATGGCAGAAAGTGAAGAGGAACTAAAAAGCCTCTTTTTTTTTTTTTTTTTTTAATTTTATTTTATTTTTAAACTTAACATAACTATATTAGATTTGCCAAATATCAAAATGAATCTGCCACAGGTACACATGTGTTCCCCATCCTGAACCCTCCTCCCTCCTCCCTCCCCATTCCATCCCTCTGGGTCGATGAAAGTGAAAGTGGAGAGTGAAAAAGTTGGCTTAAAGCTCAACATTCACAAAACAAAGATCATGGCATCTGGTCCCACCACTTCATGGGAAATAGATGGGGAAACAGTGGAAACAGTGTCAGACTTTATTTTTCTGGGCTCCAAAATCGCCACAGATGGTGACTGCGGCCATGAAATTAAAAGACGCTTACTCCTTGGAAGGAAAGTTATGACCAACCTAGATAGCATATTTAAAAGCAGAGACATTACTTTGTCAACAAAGGTCCATCTAGTCAAGTCTATGGTTTTTCCAGTGGTCATGTATGGATGTGAGAGTTGGACTGTGAAGTAGGCTGAGCGCCGAAGAATTGATGCTTTTGAACTGTGGTGTGGGAGAAGACTCTTGAGAGTCCCTTGGACTGCAAGGAGATCCAACCCATCCATTCTGAAGGAGATCAGCCCTGGGATTTCTTTGGACGGAATGATGCTAAAGCTGAAACTCCAGTATTTTGGCCACCTCATGTGAAGAGTTGACTCATTGGAAAAGACTGATGGTGGGAGGGATTGGGGGCAGGAGGAGAAGGGGACGACAGAGGATGAGATGGCTGGATGGCAACACTGACTCGATGGACGTGAGTCTCAGTGAACTCCGAGAGTTGGTGATGGACAGGAAGGCCTGGCGTGCTGTGATTCATGGGGTCGCAAAGAGTCGGACACGACTGAGCGACTGATCTGATCTGATCTGAGTGTCCTTCAATCCTTTTTCACTCTTATTTTGACTGTCACGACCTTGAAATTTATAGGGCGGTTATTTTGCACAAATTCTTCAATGTATATTTTTGTTTTCTATTGATTAGAGTCAATTTATGTGTCTTTGGCAGAAATATTACAAAAGTGGTGCTGGGTTCATCTCATTGTAATGCATCAGGATTTCTTATTGCTCCATTATTGACAATGTGTTTGTGACATTTAATGATTTGTGATTGTTTGATAAAATGATTAATCTGTAAACTGGTGTATACAAGTTTATCTTTGCAATTACTCTTTGTTATTAACAAATGCTTTGTAAAGCAGTCTTTTGAGAATAGAGATTACATTCTTAAACAAACATTTGCCCTTTCTTCCTTTCTTTTCCTTTCCTTCTTTTTCTTCCTTCCTTTCTTCCTCCTCCCCCTCCCTACCTCCCTCTCTTTCTCTGTCCCCCCTCCTATCTATCTATCTATCAATTACCTACCTATCTGTCATTTTGTGCTTTCTAGCTCATGACTCATGAATTCCTAGTTTATTCAACAGTTATCTATTTCTATCACTATTTAGTTTGAACTTAAATTATATACTCATTTGACCAGGGAAATCTTCAAGGTGGCTCCTATGTCCTTTTGACATAGCTCATCCTTTGAACACATCTGTACTTTCTAGCACAAGAACAAGTTCTGGGATCATTTTTATTTTCCTTGCCTCAGTCCTGGAATAATCCATTTCTCTAAGGATCTCTAAGTCCTTTCATTATAGAGTGATATTTAGAAACCAAGATCTTGGTGCTGTATAAACTCATTACTGCTTCCAGGTCCCTTGAATGCACAAAGCTGGGGAATATATGTTATTATAATTATATATTATTTATTTATTATGTAAAATTTATAATTATAATATTATATATTATTTATTTGTTATTACATATAAATGTATAATTATATATTTTCCTGCTTTGTCTACTCAAGCACTCATCCAGGAGTAGCAATAGAAAAAGTAATATATATGTTTTAAATCCATATTTTTCTGTTTCTATCTAAATGTTGAAACTGTGAGGTCACAGAGATATCTCCAGTTCCAGTTTAATATCACAAGATTCAGTCTAGTTTTTTTCCTTTCCACATTTGTAACTCCCTTCACCAAGTGTGAAAAATCTAGCTCCCAACATGCTCAATATGTTTCCTTTTTGCTTAGTTCTCCTGTGTATAACCCATCTCCCACTGTGAATACCCCTTGCGCTGATGCTCTATGTACCTTCCTTAGACTTTGAAGCCAAACACCTCAGTCTGCTTGGGCTGTGACACCTCATGCTGTCATATGCATAGAGACCTTTCTCACTCCACTTGGACATCCTGCACCTGGCCATCCCTCTACATCAATAACCTTCCTCACCCTGCTCAGGCTTTGGCAATCCACTCTGGGATGTCTCTTGACAAGGATATTCTCTTCACTCATTTCAGGGCTCTCCCACCCCTAACTGGACGCCACTATAGTTTGTGAGCATGCTCCTCTTTCTGCCTGGGCTCCACCCAGTTTTTTAGCCGGGATGCCACCGTGCACCCACAGTCCCCGGTCTGATGCTTACCTTGCTCAGCCCCACCTAAAAGCTTTAGATTGAATTGTTTAGGAAGGAAATGGAAGGGAAAAAAGAAGAGTAAGAAGAAAAGTTGGTTTATAAAGTTTGCCTTACAGACAATGCAGTGGGGCAGAAACTGTGAAATGAGAAAGACATTGTTAGATGATCTTAAGAAATAGGTTTGGTAATGGCATGGGATGAGCACTGGTTAGTACTCAGGCAAAGGCCTGCCAGAATGAACATAAAAAGTGGCCAAGGGGCATTCTGACTCTGGACCACCCTGACTTTTTTCATTAGATGAAGTGGGAAAACAATGTGGGTGGCTTGACCAAGAAAGTTCTGAGGAAGATGACCCAGGAGTAAGGATTCTGTGGATAATTTCATAGCAAGTTAAAAAGAATAATGATTCATATTTATTGCGTACTTATTATGTGTTGGGAGCTCAAGTTTATTATTTAGCAATTTTCCTGATAGATGGGCCTTGTTGTACCCATTGTACAAAACAGGAAATAGGTTTGTAAAGATTCATCAACTTGCTAATGATCAGCAAGGGTCTGAGCCAGGACTCTAAAGCTGACAGACTTCTATAATCATTCTTTATTTTATTGAACATGATTGAGTGTGTTAATTTAGGAGAAGTGAGGAAGATAATTTAAAAAATTATCTAACTTTGACATGGGTTTGTGTACAGGTGTATCTGAGGTTCATAACTCTTTCAACCAAGTCATTCTGGAAAAGTAGATTCAGGAGTTGCTGGGAAACTTCCTAGACTTGACTTTACCTGTTCTATCATGGGAGGGTAAGAAGGTTGCATAGCAACTCTAAGGGGAGAATGACCCAGAAACACAGCAGGGAGGAGTTGGGCCCAGGAAATGAAGCTTTATTTAACCTGGTTTCTTAGAACAATCAATCTGTATGTGAAGGACATTTGTCCTCATCATGTATCCATCTGTAGAAAGGAAGAGCTAAGAAATATTTGTATCACTGCCTTATCTCCATTCCAAAGACCCCTTCCCCCTTTTAACTTCTATTGGACAGGAGACAAGTGAGATCATGACAATTTCAACAAGTATTTGTGTCTAGGTTAGGCACAGTTAGGTGGTATCTCTTGGGGCATCAAGAAACTGCCATTTTGTCAGTGATCTATCTGTATCCGCATTGAAGCTGAGTATAAAGTATATCACATAATATCATAGACTCCGTGACTGCTCTTTGGTCATCAGCATCATAATGGGGAACACGTCCTTTGGTTTCCAGAATCTTGCTATTTTCTAATGTTGATATCTGTTGTTGCAATCATTCAGTTGTCATGCTTTAATCATCCTATAATAAATAGAATAGAGTTTGGGTTTTATAGTTTCCCTTATATATCTATATGTGTTAGTCACTGTGATCCCGTGGACTGTAGCCCACCAGGCTCCTCTGAATTCCATGGAATTCTCCAGACAAGAATACTGGAGTGGGCAGCCATTCCCTTCTCCTTCTAGGGTCTTATAGAACCTTTGAGCCAGGAAATATAGGAGAGGGCAGTCAGCATGACTTTGGCTCCAGGGGGAGGGAATAAAAGCTGGTGGCAACTTCTCAGTGTTCCTTTTTATTTCCTGTGTTCACTCAAGTGATCTTTATTTCTAATGATGTAATGGCACTTAGTATTTACATTTTATTTTTATATGAGGCACTTTTTGCTTTTCAACACCAACTCATTAATTTTCACTCTGTGCCAGGGTAGGTGAGCAATAAACAGCACTGCCCACCTTGTGCAGCTAGAGGAATTGGACCTTGTTTGTATGAAGGGATGTGGGGAATTGAGCAATTAACTGCTGTATTTCCCCCAAGTTAGAAAGTTAAATTACTTATCTAGTAAAAGAAGCTAAGGCTATTTATTTGTAGGACTCTATTTTCTATAAATTACATACTTCTAATGTGGTTATTTCTTTAGCCAGAGTGCTGAAGCCTGCTATGAAGATGGGGTGAATTTTATGGCTGAGATTCATATTGGTTATAAACTGATGGACCATTTAATGTTAAGCATAAAAATAGGTTATTTAGCTGCTTGAAGAAAATAGTATGACTGCATGGTGAAAACAGGTACTTATTAAGTAATTATAATATATTCTATAGAAGTGGGAGATAGGGCCACCAGTTAGAAAAAGTAAGATTATGTTCATATTTTGCTTTTTTATTTAGCAAATTATTTTGTATCCTAGACACAAAGATAGATTATTAAGGAGTTGAACTAAACTATTGCAGGAATAGAAAGAATTTTAGATTATTAAAGGGTTTAAAATTATTAATATAGGGAAGAAATAATTATATTATATAAACTATATATAATATATTGATTATATTATATGAATTCTTATATGAATTAGCATGAATTACTTACATTCTTAAGTGAATTAAGAGATTCTGTTATTAATATTAATAATACATGTATTGATATTGTTGCAGTTACTTTGGTTTAAATCTCACACATGCTATCATATTTAATTCGTGGCACAGTTCTGTGCATGTATAAAAGTTTAACATTTCTTGAGTTTCAGTATACATATATATATCTAGTTACTATTTAGGTATCTGAATGAAGGTTAACTTGAAAATGTATGCCAGAAGCTTGCTCACTGTCAATAAGAATTCACTTTAAAAATGTTACCAAGTCTGAAATCAAGTATTTTTAAGTAGAAAGGTAGAGGACCCACATTATTTTAATGAATTAGAAGTTAATACGGGTCTTAAGAAATAAAAAATATTTTATAAATATTAAGAAAACTCTTTATAGAAATATTTTGTAAGTATACAAATATGTTGCCAAACCGGAGTACAAATCCAATTGTATAGCCAGAAAATCAATCTAACCTATTGTTTGAATATGGTAGTTATAGGAAGAAAAGTCTACAGAAAAAGGAAAACTAATAGGTGATTCTCATGGGTTGCAGAGCTCAGAATGGAAATAGTGCCATGGACTGAAACTTCAGAGCAGTGATGGGTGAAGAGTTGTTGTCGTTACTAACACTCTGATTCTTCAGGGTTCTCCTGTGGACATATTTATGTTGTGAACCAATGACTCAGAATTCAGTGATGTATGCGAAAGAAAACAGTAAGAACAGCAACAGTTAAATAACTCAAGGCATTTTCATGGTGTTGTCCCGGCTCCTTTCAGGAAGGCTGCAGTCTGGTGTCCAGGGGAGGATTCTTTTATCTCCTCTTTGGGGCTTTTTCTTCAGTTCCTAACCAACCAAACTATGTACATTTCCCTTTCACATAAAAGAAAAAAGAATGTAGACAGTCAACCGTTGTCCTTAATGCTTTCAACAGAATGAACAATAACAGTTATTGAAAGGGTAGGAGAAAAGAGGAAGACAAGCCCATTCACGTCTTTATGAGGACTAGTATTCTTAAATGCTGGCCCTTCTTTCTCCCTAAAGAGATACCAAAAGAAAGGCAAGTACTGGAATGTGACATAACTAAACTCACTTTAGTCTTTACAATAAGTCTTGCTGCTTTTAACTTGTGAAAGGTTAGAAAAGTCTTGTCTGAAGCAGTAGAAAGTGAGGGATCCACACTTCACAGCTGTCTCTTAGTGATCCAAGAATTGAGTGTAAACAGGATGAATGGAGTTTACTAAGACCGAGACAAATATTAAGTGACTAAACAGCTGTATGTATGCACATTTTATCCACCTTACGCATACAAGGGGCTTCACGCACTTGAATGCATTGGGAGAATGGAACTAACTTATGAGTGTTTGTTTGTGGCCTGGTTCTATGGCAGACATTTTATTTAAACTATTTCTTCAATTCTAAAATACCTGTTCGATTATAACAGCTTATTGAATTGTTTCAGGATTGTTGTGAAGATTCAATGAGACATAGTAGTATCTGGTACATTTGATTCTCACAACAACCCTATAAATCTCGAAAAGGTTAAAGTGACCCAGTCAATGTCACACTGCTAGAAAGTGGTCAAGATAATGTTCTAATCCAGAACCGACCCCTTAGCTCTCCTCCCTGCTGTTGCACTATATAACTATAAAATAGTGCATTTGCTGGGGTGATTGTCTATGACTCATGTGATAACAGGGATCTTGGGCCAGAAATGTCAAGCAAAATCATATTACCCTTAAACAAAATCTATCCTGAGGAATAATTTGTAGTTACTGGGAGAAGTGTATTTTTCTGCTTCTGCTCTTGAAGTACAACGGTTAACAAATTGCTTAATTTCCTCTGTAAGCTGAGTGCTGCAGGCAGGCTTTGTTTTCCCACTGGTATTGTATTTCCCAATCTGTATCCATGGAGATGAAATTTGAGGAAATTTAACATCCCAAACTTTGGGTAGTGAATATGACACTTATTTGAGAACTTTGTGATCTTATGATGATAATATAATGTCTCTAAGTCTTCAAAGGTAGAATCCTTAAAATAGTAGTTTCTTAATCTGAAAGACTGGTATGCACCACAGACAGAAATGTAAATAGAATTTGCTATTCATAGAACTGACAGTCTGTGGTTTTTAGTCCTAAATTCTATTTGTGATATTTTTTGATGCAGACATTGGGGTAGGTGCACAAATATCAGATACAATTGTAAAGAGCTTAAGGATGAAATACTTATAATGACACAAGTGATGGTTAGGCAATTGTTAAAGCACTGAAGTACATCCTTAGTTACAACATTTAATTTTAAGTTATCTAACTACCATCTATCCTTTCAAATTAATTTTATGATACTAACATATTCTGGCCTGCCTCTTGAGAAACCTATATGCAGGTCAGGAAGCAATAGTTAGAACTGGACATGGAACAACAGACTGATTCCAAATAGGAAAAGGAGTACATCAAGGCTGTATATTGTCACCCTGCTTATTTAACTTCTATGCAGAGTACATCATGAGAAATGCTGGACTGGAAGAAGCACAAGCTGGAATCAAGATTGCCAGGAGAAATATCAATAACCTTAGATATGCAGATGACACCACCCTTATGGCAGAAAGTGAAGAGGAACTAAAAAGCCTCTTGATGAAAGTGAAAGAGGAGAGTAAAAAAGTTGGCTTAAAGCTCAACATTCAGAAAATGAAGATCATGGCATCTGGTCCCATCACTTCATGGGAAATAGATGGGGAAACAGTGGAAACAGTGTCAGACTTTATTTTTCTGGGCTCCAAAATCACTGCAGATGGTGACTGCAGCCATGAAATGAAAAGACGTGTACTCCTTGGAAGGAAAGTTATGACCAACTTAGATAGCATATTGAAAAGCAGAGACATTACTTTGCCAACCAAGGTCCGTCTAGTCAAGGCTATGGTTTTTCCAGTGGTCATGTATGGATGTGAGAGTTGGACTGTGAAGAAAGCTGAACGCTGAAGAATTGATGCTTTTGAACGGTGGTGTTGGAGGAGACTCTTGAGAGTCCCTTGGACTGCAAGGAGATCCAACCAGTGCATCCTAGAGGAGACCAGTCCTGGGTGTTCATTGGAAGGACTGATGCTAAAGCTGCAACTCCAGTACTTTGGCCACCTCATGCAGAGTTGACTCATTGGAAAAGACTCTAATAGTGGGAGGGATTGGGGGCAGGAGGAAAAGGGGACGACAGAGGATGAGATGGCTGGATGGCATCACCGACTCGATGGATGTGAGTTTTAGTGAACTCCGGGAGATGGCGATGGACAGGGAGGCCTGGTGTGCTGTGATTCATGGGGTTGTAGAGAGTCGGACACGATTGAGTGACTGAACTGAACTGACTGAACATATTCTGGAATAAAAATTCCATATAGACGGAGATTTTTGTCAGTTTTAGCCACATGTGTAACCTTAGAACTTAGAAGAGTGCCTGGTTTATAGTAAGTGTCCAGTAGATAATATTTAAAAAAAAGAATGAAATATTTAGCAAAGGGATAGAAGGTTAAGAAGTTGAACTCTAGTATTGTAAGAATAGAAAGAATTATGCTCAGGGGAACAAAATATTAAAAGGATAAACTATTTTTGAAATTTAATTAATTAATTCTATTGAAGCATAGTTGATTTACAACGTGTTGGTTTCAGATATATAGCAAAGTGAGTTGGTTATATATATATATATATATATATATATATATATATATATATTATTTTTCAGATTATTTTCCATGATAGGTTATTACAAGATATTACATATCTGTGCTATACAATGGAGAAGGCAATGGCACCCCACTCCAGTACTCCTGCCTGGAAAATCCCATGGACGGAGAGCCTGGTAGGCTGCAGTCCATGGGGCCATGAAGAGTTGGACACGACTGAGCAACTTCACTTTCACTTTTCACTTTCCTGCATTGGAGAAGGAAATGGCAACTCACTCTAGTGTTCTTGCCTGGAGAATCCCAGGGACAGGGGAGCCTGGTGGGCTGCCATCTATGGGGTCGCACAGAGTCGGACACGACTGAAGTGACTTAGCAGCAGCAGTAGCAGTGCTATACAATGGGTCCTTGTTTTTTGTATGCATGTATGTCTGTGTTTAGTTGCTAAGTCAAGTCTGACTCTTATGACCCCATGGACTGTAGCCCACCAGGCTCCTCTATCCCTGTGATTTCTCAGGGAAGAATACTAGAGTGGGTTGCCATTTCCTTCACTTGGTAATCTTCCTGACCCAGAAATCGAGCCTACACCTCCTGCTTGACAGGTGGATTCTTTACCACTGAGATACCTAGGAAGCCCATTAGTAGTGTGTATCTATTAATACCAAACTCCTTTTTCTTCCCCCCAGTTTTATTTATTTATTTACTTTACAATATTGTATTGGTTTTGCCATACATTGACATGAATCAGCCATGAGTGTACATGAGTTCCCCATCCTGAACCCCCCTCCCACCTCCCTCCCCATACCATCCCTCTGGGTCATCCCAGTGCACCAGCCCTGAGCACCCTGTATCATGCATCAAACCTGGACTGGTGATTCATTTCACATGTGATAATTTACATGTTTCAATGCCGTTCTCCCATATCATCCTGCCCTCATCCTCTCCCGCAGAGTCCAAAAGACTGTTCTATACAACTGTGCCTCTTTTGCTGTCTCGCATACAGGGTTATCATTACCATCTTTCTAAATTCCATACATATGTGTTAGTATACTGTATTGGTGTTTTTCTTTCTGGCTTACTTCAATCTGTATAACAGGCTTCAGTTTCATCCACCTCATTAGAACTGATTCAAATGTATTCTTTTTAATGGCTGAGTAATATTTCTATTGTGTATATGTACCACAGCTTTCTTATCCCTTCATCTGCTGATAGACATCTTGGTTGCTTTCATGTCCTGGCTATTATAAACAGTGCTGCGATGAACATTGGGGTACACGTGTCTCTTTCCCTTCTGGTTTCCTCAGTGTGTATGCCCAGCAGTGGGATTTCTGGGTCATATGGCAGTTCTATTTCCAGTTTTTTAAGGAATTTCCACACTGTTTTCCATAGTGGCTGTACTAGTTTGCATTCCCACCAACAGTGTAAGAGGGCTCCCTTTTCTCCACACTCTCTCCAGCATTTATTGCTTGTAGACTTTTGGATCGCAGCCATTCTGACTGGCGTGAAATGGTACCTTGTTTTGATTTGCATTTCTCTGATAATGAGTGATGTTGAGCATCTTTTCATGTGTTTGTTAGCCATCTGTATGTCTTCTTTGGAGAAATATCTGTTTAGTTCTTTAGCCCACTTTTTGATTGGGTCATTTATTTTTCTGGAATTGAGCTGCAGGAGTTGTTTGTATATTTTTGAGATTAATTCTTTGTCAGTTGCTTTTTTTGCTATTATTTTCTCCCATTCTGAAGGCTGTCTTTTCACCTTGCTTATAGTTTTCTTTGTTGTGCAGAAGCTTTTAATTTTAATTAGGTCCCATTTGTTTATTTTTGCTTTTATTTCCAATATTCCGGGAGGTGGGTCATAGAGGATCCTACTGTGATTTATGTCGGAGAGTGTTTTGCCTATGTTTTCCTCTAGGAGTTTTATAGTTTCTGATCTTACATTTAGATCTTTAATCCATTTTGAGTTTATTTTTGTGTATGGTTAATACCAAACTCCTAATATTTCCCTCCCTTCCAGCCTTTCCCTTTGGTAACCATAAGTTTTTTAATGTCTGTGACTCTATTTTTATTTTGTAAATAAGTTCATTTGTATTATTTTTAGATTCCTCAAATAAGTGATATCATATGATAGTGTCTTTCTCTGTCTGACTTCACTTAGTATGATATAATCTAGGTCCATCATGTTGCTGCAAATGGCATTATTTCATTTTTTATGGCTGAGTAATATTCCAATGTGAATATGTACCACATCTTTATCCATTCATCTGTTCATGGATATTTAGGTTGCTTCCATGTCTGGCTATTGTAAATAGTGCTGCAATGAACACTGGGGTGCATGTATGCTTTTGAATTAGAGTTTTTGTCTTTTCCACGTATATGCCCATGAGTGAGTGGGATCACTGAATTGTATAATAACTCTGTTTTTAGTTTTTTAAGGAACATCCCTACAGTTTTCCAGAGTGGCTGCACCAATTTATATTCCCACCTACAGTGTAGGAAGTGTCCCTTTTCTCAGCATCCTCTCCAAGCATTTATTGTTTGTAGATTTTTTCATGATGGCCATTCTGTCTGTTATGAGCTAATACCAAATTGATGTTTTGATTTGCATTTCTCTAATAATTAGTGACGTTAAGCATGAGCTGTATAAGTTTGTTTGTACATTTTGGAAATTAATATAAAGGGATAAACTATTAATGTAGGAGTAGAAATAATTTTATAGACTGAAATCTTCAAATTAAATGTACAAATTTTAATATTATTGGTATTTATGTTATCGAGCTATTTGTGATTGCCTTCCACTCTTCCTCAGTAGCATATTGGACACCCTCTGACCTGGGGGGCTCATCTTCCATTGTCATAACTCTTTGCCTTTTAATACTGCTCATGGGTTCTCACGACAAGAATACTAGAGTGGGTTGCCATTTCCTTCTTCAGTGGACCATGTTTTGTCAGAACCCTTCACTATGATCTGTCTGTCTTGCATGGCTCTGTATGGCATGGCTCATAGCTTCATTGAGTTAAGCAGGCCTCTTCATTGGACTCTGTCATTGCTTTGGAAGCAGATTTTATTTTCTTGGGCTCCCAAATCACTGAGAGTGGTGACTGCAGCATGAAATTAAAAGACACTTGCTTCTTGGAAAAATGAAAAGCTATGACTTAAAAAGCAGACATCACTTTGCTGGTAAAGGTCTGTATAGTCAAAGCTATGGTTTTTCCAGTAGTCATATACGGATACGAGTGTTGGATCATAAAGAAGGCTGCACACCAAAGAAGTGATGCTTTCAAATTGTGGTTTTGGAGAAGACTCTTGAGAGTCCCTTGACCTGAAAGGAGATCAAACCAGTCAATCCTCAAGGGAATCAGTCCTGAATATTCATTGGAAGGACTGATGCCGAAGCTGAGGCTCTAATACTTTGGCCCCTTGATATAAAAACCCAACTCCTTAGAAAAGACCTTGATGCTGGGAAAGAAAGACTGAAGACAATAGGAGTAGAGGGTGGCAGAGGATGAGATGGTTGGATAGCATCACTGACTGAATGGACATTAATATGAGCAAACTCCGGGAGATGGCGAAGGACAGGGAAGCCTGGCGTGTTGCAGTCCATGGGGTCTCAAAGAGTTGGACATGACTTAGAGACTGAAAAACAACAACTGTTATAAAGAGGCAGTCTTTCCAAACAATCAAGGATAGTTTGCTTAATTCTAGGTTGTTCAGAAGAAAAGATAAAAAGGATCGTACCACGATGCCAAATGTTACATTTTAGTGTCTCATTTAAAAAATGTGTGCTTTTGTATGATAGGGCAGTTGAAGAGAATGGAGGGGCAAAAGGATATGTAAAAATATTTTAATTTGCTCCCTTGATTGCATCTTATTTCAGGGAACTAGCTATCAATAATGGCTGTTTGTCAATTTAGTCTAGTGTCTCTTTGGTTTTTAGCATTATCAGTGAAAATTATGTGCTGCACTGTTATTTCTTCATTTAATTATTGCTTATCTTTGTTTATGCTCCATAAACTTTACCAAAGGTGTCACTTTTCCTCAGAGATCAAATTCTTTTTTTAAAAGTTATTCATTTTTAATTGGAAGATAATTGCTTTACAATACTGTGTTGGTTTCTGCTATATATCAACATAAATCAGTCATAGGTATGTGTATGTCCCCTCCATCTTAAACCTTCCCACCGCCCAACCTATCCCCATCCCTCTAGGTTGTCACAGAGCTCCGGATTTGAGCTCCCTGTGTCATATAGCAATTTTCTATCAGCTATCTAATTTTACATGTGTTAATGTATATGTTCCAACGCTACTCTCTCAATTTGTCCCACCCTCTCCTTCCCCCACTGTGTCCACATGTCTCTTCTTTATATCTGAGTCTCTGTTGCTGCTTTGCAAATAGATTAACCAGTACCATCTTTTTAGGTTTCATACATATGCGTTAATATACAATATCTGTTTTTCTCTTTCTGACTCACTTCACTCTTTATAATAGGCTCTAGGTTGATTCACCTTATTAGAACTGAGTCAAATGTGAGATCAGATTTTTTAAACATTAAGCATACATAGTTTTTTCCACTAAAAACATGTGGAACAAAGGAAATAAAAAGACTGTGAAAAAGCAGAATAAGGGATAAGCAAGAAAATCTTCCCAGGTTTCTATCTTTAGGTTACTAGGGAAAGCATGGAACTTCCTTATTTTGTAATTAAAACCAAAAATTTGCTAGCTTTAATATTTTAATTACTTTGGGGGCATAAGTTTGGGGAATAAGGAGAAGCTTTAAGTAAATTCAAAGAAAATATTGCCTATTTATAGGAAAAAGGCTTTAAAAATTATTAAACACTTTATATCATTTATAAAATGCTTCTGTGGACATCAAATGGTTCTTACAAAACAAAATTTTGATTATTTGTATATAAATAAATCAGAAACATATGAACTAAATTTCACATAAAATACACATGACTTCAAAAAAAGTTAAATGTAAAAAAATTCTTGGCAACATTTATTTTGGGTTTGGGGAGACACAAAATGTGTTTTGGCTTTGGTAAAATCACAGATATTTGAAAAATATCTTGAAGTAATCACCAAACCCAAAGTGTTCCTAAGTTAGCCAATTGTTTAAAAACTTTTTACTGTGATGATGCCTGATGATTGATCATTTATCTCTTTTACTAAAGAAAAAAGATTCAAATATAAGAACTTTAAGGAAGCTCAAATTTTCCTTTCCCGGTGAATTGCTAGAATTTGAAAGCCCAATAATTTAACAGGCATGCTATTTATTAAAAAAAAAAAATCTGCAGCAGCACTATTATTGCAGTTGAGCTATAACATTCAAGAATAAGCTTCTTCCATTCATACCTCATATTTCCTCTTAACATTTGAAGAGAACTTGAAGGTCACCTCATCTGTCTTGGATCATTCCTGATTCCTGCTTCTTTTCCTCCTCGTCTTCTTCTGCTCCTCTTGCTCTTCTTTGGTATTTCATTGTTTTCCTTGGGTATATCTCAGTAATCATATCCTTGGTTCCATGTTGGCAATTGCCAAGTAGGCAAATGTCAATCTTAGTCCCCTTCCATCCAGCAAATTTATTGCTCTTCTATAATCCTTAGCATCTCTCCAGATGTTCAGTGTTGTGTAGCTGTGCACAACCTGCACTCTCTTACTTAAATCCCCCACTGTGGAGTTCCCAAATCATCCTCTCATCAAAGTGTACCTTATGGACGGTGTTGGAAATATATTGCATTATTTAATTACAGTTTCTCAGATTACTTTGGTAATGAGATGGTTGGATGGCATCACTGATTCAATGGACACGGACTTTGGTGAACTCCAGGAGATAGTGAGGAACAGGGAGGCCTGGTGGGCTACAGTCCCTGGAGTCTCATAGTTGGACATGACTTAGTGATTGAACAACAAAAACAACATTACTTTGTTGAAGAAAAATGGCATTAGACTTTAGTTGGAGAGTTTCTAATAAATCTCTCTTATGACTGTTGGTACAAGCAGCAGAATTCCATTTGAGCTAGGATAAAGCAGAAAGAGGATATATGCATAACTAAAGGTGCCTACAGATTGCATAGTAGTTACAACTGGACCCAGGGGATGTAGTGCTATCAGGCCTTTCCTGTGTCTGTCATTAACTACTCTTTGGATGAGTTTGTATCATTTTTCTCTCCTACAGACAGGTTTTTACTTCTTTGGGCTACAGGGAAGAACATCGCTCATATAGCTTCTGAATTTACTTGTAACAATTTCAACCACCAAAAGACAGACTAAATTTTTCTTTTGTTCCAAATTCTAAACTCTAGAGGCAGAACTTTTTTTGATCAGCTTGTTTAAGGTACTTACTCTCACGCTAGTCAATTTTAGGGTATGGGAATCATATGCATAACTGTGACTCCCGGGAGCTATTCTTTTTACCATGCAGATGAGGCTAGGTGGATGTGAGGAATCATGGTGCTTGGAAAAATCATGGTGCTGGGGAAAAATCCTGAAGATACACACTGTAAAGTTTGCTCACATTTAAGTATTAATATTCTTAATAAAGAAAATTAGGGTATATCTTATTTATATATTATTTACTTGAAACAATGGATTTCTAATATAGATTTTATTAGGCATTACAAGCTGGTAGAGTCAAATAAAGAAAAAAGGGGATATATAATACTGCTCTTCATGTCATACATGAAGATAATGACAGTCCATGTAAAAACTCTTTTGTTAAAAACTTGTTCAGGTTTTAATTTTCCTTGTTGGAGGAAAGATTCATAAATGCTCTGATATTCTCATTAAAGGTAGGACATTATCCATTCAGTTCCTTGTATAAATCTTTAATGAATACCTCAGACAATGTGCTAGGTAAGAACCCGGATGTAATTAAGATAGTATTTACTCTGAAGTTGCCCATAGTTTATTAGGAAGTCTAAAGCTCAATATTCAGAAAATTAAGATCATGGCATCCGGTCCCATCACTTCATGGCAAATAGATGGGGAAACAGTGGAAACATTGGCAGACTTTATTTTTGGGGGCTCCAAAATCACTGCAGATGGTTATTGCAGCCATGAAATTAAAAGACGCTTACTCCTTGGAAGGAAAGTTATGACCAACCTAGATAGCATATTAAAAAGCAGAGACATTACTTTGCCAACAAAGGTCCGTCTAGTCAAGGCTATGGTTTTTCCAGTGGTCATGTATGGATGTGAGAGTTGGACTGTGAAGAAAGCTGAGCACTGAAGAATTGATGCTTTTGAACTGTGGTGTTGGAGAAACTCTTGAGAGTCCCTTGGACTGCAAGGAGATCCAACCAGTCCATCCTAGAGGAGACCAGTCCTGGGTGTTCATTGGAAGGACTGATGCTAAAGCTGAAACTCCAATACTTTGGCCACCTCATGCGAAGAGTTGACTCATTGGAAAAGACCCTGATGCTGGGAAGGATTGGGGACAGGAGGAGAAGGGGACAACAGAGGATGAGATGGCTGGATGGCATCACCGACTGGATGGACATGAGTTTGAGTGAACTCCGGGAGTTGGTGATGGACAGGGAGGCCTGGCGTGCTGCGATTCATGGGGTTGCAGAGAGTCGGACACGACTGAGTGACTGAACTGAACTGAATATTAAAAATATCACACTGTATCATGCCAAGTACAATAATAGAAGTCTGTATCAGGGACAGTTCAGTTCAGTTCATTTGCTCAGTCGTGTCTGAATCTTTGCAACCCCATGGACTGCAGCCTCCTGGAGTTTACTCAAACTCATGTCCATTGAGTCAGTGATGCCATCCAACTATCTAATCCTCTGTCATCCACTTCTCCTCCCACCCTCAATCTTTTCCAGCATCAGGGTCTCTTCAAATGAGTCAGTTCTTTGAATCAGGTGGTGAAAGTATTGGACTTTTAGCTTCAGCATCAGTCCTACCAATGAATATTCAACGTTGATTTCCTTTAGAGTTGACTGGTTGGATCTCCTTGCAGACCAAGGGACTCTCTAAGAGTCTTCTCCAATACCACAGTTCAAAAGCATCAATTCTGTGGCCTTCAGCTTTCTTTATAGTCCCACTCTCACATCCATACATGACTACTGGAGAAACCATAGCCTTAACTAGATGGACCTTTGTTGGCAAAGTAAAGTCTCTGCTTATAAATATGCTGTTTATGTTGGTCATAACTTTTCTACCAAGGAGCAAGCATCTTTTAATTTCATGGCTGCAGTCACTATCTGCAGAGATTTTGGAGCCCCCAAAATAAAGTCTCTCACTGTTTCCAATGTTTCCCCATCTATTTTCCATGAAGTGACGGGACCAGATAACAAGATCTTAGTTTTCTGAATGTTGAGTTTTAAGCCAACTTTTTCACTCTCCTCTTTCACTTTCATCAAGAGGCTCTTTAGCTCTTCTTCACTTTCTGCCATAAGGGTGTGTCATCTGCATATCTGAGGTTATTGATATTTCTTCTAGCAATATTGATTCCAGCTTGTGCTTCATCCAGCCCAGGGTTTCTCATGATATACTCTGCATGTAAGTTAAATAAGCAGGATGACAATATACAGCCTTGAAGTACTCCTTTCCCGATTTGGAACCAGTCTGTTGTTCCATGTCCAGTTCTAACTGGACAGAAATCTGTATGCAGGTCAGTTACTTCCTGACCTGCATACAAATTTCTCAAGAGGCAGGTCAGGTGGTCTGGTATTCCCATCTCTTTCAGAATTTTCCACACTTTGTTGTGATCCACACAGCTAAGGGCTTTGGCATAGTCAGTAAAGCAGAAGTAGATGTTTTTCTGGAACTCTCTTGCTTTTTCAATGATCCAGTGAATGTTGGCAATTTGATCTCTGGTTCCTCTGCTTTTTCTAAATCCAGCTTGAACATCTGGAAGTTCACGGTTCATGTATTGTTGAAGCCTGGCTTGGAAAATTTTGAGCATTATTTTACTAGTGTGTGAGATGAGTGCAGTTGTGTGGTAGTTTGAGCATTCTTTGCCATTGTCTTTCTTTGGGATTGGAATGAAAACTGACCTTTTCCAGTCCTGTGGACACTGCTGAGTTTTCCAAATTTGCTGGCATATTGAGTGTAGCACTTTCATAGCATTGTCTTTTAGAAATTGAAGTAACTCAACTGGAATTCCATTACCTCCACTAGCTTTGTTCATAGCGATGCTTCCTAAGGTCCACTTGACTTCGAAGTCCAGGATGTCTGGCTCTAAGTGAGTGATCACACCATCGTAATTATCTGGGTCATGATCTTTTTTTGTATAGTTCTTCTGTGTATTCTTGCCACCTCTTCTTAATATCTTCTGCTTCTGTTAGGTTCAAACAATTTCTGTCCTTTATTGAGCCCATCTTTGCATGAAATGTTCCCTTGGTATCTCTAATTTTCTTGAAGAGATCTCTAGTCTTTCCCATTCTATTGTTTTCCTCTATTTCTTTGCACTGATCCCCGAGGAAGGCTTTCTTATCTCTCTTTGCTATTCCTTGGAACTCTGCATTCAAATGGGTATAGCTTTCCTTTTCTCCTTTGCCTTTTGCTTCTCTTCTTTTCACAGCTATTTGTAAGGCCTCCTCAGACAACCATTTTGCATTTTTGCATTCATTTTGCTTGGGAATGGTCTTGATCCTTGCCTCCTGTATAATGTCACAAACCTCCGTCCATAGTTCTTCAGGCATTCTGTGTATCACATCTAATCCCTTGAATCTATTTGTCACTTCCACTGTATAATTGTAAGGGATTTGATTTAGGTCATACGTGAATGTTTAGTAACTTTCCCTGCTGCTGCTGCTGCTGCTAAGTTGCGTCAGTCGTGTCCGACTCTGTGCGACCCCATAGACAGCAGCCCACCAGGCTCCCCCATCCCTGGGATTCTCCAAGCAAGAGTACTGGAGTGGGTTGCCATTTCCTTCTCCAATGCATGAAAGTGAAAATTGAAAGTGAAGTCGCTCAGTCGTGTCTGACTCTTAGCGACCCCATGGACTGCAGCCTACCAGGCTCCTTCATCCATGGGATTTTCCAGGGCAGGCAAGAGTACTGGAGTGGGGTGCCATTGCCTTCTCCAAGTGGTTTTCCCTACTTTCTTCAATTTAAGTCTGTATTTGGCAATAAGGAGTTCATGATCTGAGCCACAGTCAGCTCCCCATCTTGTTTTTGCTGACTGTACAGAGCTTCTCCATCTTTGGCTGCAAAGAATATAATCAATCTGATTTGGTATTGACCATCTGGTGATGTCCATGTGTGGAGTCTTCTCTTGTGTTGTTGGAAGAGGGTGTTTGCTATGACCAATTCGCTTTCTTGGCAACACTCTATTAGCCTTTGCCTGCTTCATTCTGAACTTCAAGGCCAAATTTGCCTGTTACACCAGGTATTTCTTCACTTCCTACTTTTGAATTCCAGTCCCCTAGAATGTAAAAAACATCTTTTTGAGTGTTTGTTTTAGAAGGTCTTGTAGGTCTTCATAGAACCATTCAACTTCAGCTTCTTCAGCATTACTGGTTGGGGCGTAGACTTGGATTACTGTGAATTTAATGGTTTGCCTCGGAAACAAACAGAGATCATTCTGTCATTTTTGAGATTGCATCCAAGTACTGCATTTCAGACTCTTTTGTTGACCATCATGGCTACTCCATTTCTTCTAAGTGATTCTGTCCCTGTACCAGCGACAATAGTGTATAAAGGATGGAAAAATACAATGATTTTCTGTGGATCAGGGGAAGCCACAGAGAATGGAAAAGAGTTCTGCCAGGAAACTGAGAAGAAAAGGCACTTTAAAGCAAAAGAAATATGAACATAGGCATAAATTTCTGAGACAATAAAGTCTGTGAAGAGACCCCAGACAAGATCCTGACTCTAAAGAGATGGAAGTAGCTTATGAGTATTCATTCTCATTCTTTTTTGTTGTTGTTCCTTAAAAAAAAATTAACTTCTGGACATGTGTACTAGTTTGGTAAGTTTGTCATAACAAAATACCACAGACTGGGTGGCTTAAATAATGAAAATTTATTTCCTCACAGTTCTGGAGGCTAGAAGTCCAAGATCAAGGTATAAACAGGTTTGGTTTTTCTTGAGACTTGTTTCCTCAGCATGAAGACAGCTATCTTCTCACAGTGCCCTGGTGTGGTCTTTCCTTTGTGCATCTGTGATGTCTGTTTGTGTCTTAATCTTGTTTTCTTATAAGGATGCCTGTCAGATTGGATTAGGGTCCACCCTCATGGCTTTGTTTTAATTTAATTAGCTTTTTAAAGGCGCTACTTTCCAATACCGTGGTAGTCTGAAGTACTGAGTTTAGGCTTTAAGCATATATATTTTGGGGGATATAATTCAGCCATAACAGCACTATTTATGAAGAATTATAGAGATAATTTGAACCTCTGGATAATGTTGTCTTCCTTCAGAGTGAATTTACTTTCACTTCAGGGAAGCAGTTGGAACAGGGGCAGATCTCTTTAATTCAGTCAAGGGTTGAGCTGAGTAGGAGCTGCTCTTGACCGGTAAGTAGTTCCACTTCATTTCCACTTCTAAGGTACATGCTTCCAGGGACCCACTTGAAAGCTTTGTTTTCCAAAACCCCTCCTTCTTAATGGGTCCTGGGTTTCCATTTTTGTCCCTTCTGACCTTTAGCTGCAGGTTTTGAATCAGTAAATGACTCATGAGGAATAGTAAGAACAGATTTCAGACTAATTCCTCTGTGTTTTCCTTCTCTTGAACTTCCACTACTGGTAACTTACTGATACCCTCAAGTAGATTTTTAAAAAATAATAAGGAGTCATATGGAAACATACACATTACCATATGTAAGATAGATAGCCAATGGGAATTTGCCTTATGACTCAGGGAAATCAAACTGGGGCTCTGTAACAACCTAGAGGGATGGGATGGGGTGGGAGGTGGGAGGGAGGTTCAAGAGGGAAAGGACATATGTATACCTATGCTGATTCATGTTGATGTATGGCAGAAACCAATACAATATTGTAAAGCAATTATCCTTCAGTTAAAAAAAATAAATTTCAAAAAAGGAAAAACAAAATAATATGCCAAGTTTTTTTTTTTTTTTTTTTTTTTTATGTTCTCAGCAAGAAGATAGAACTTAAACAAGCCAGTCTATGTTTTCCAGAAGGAGAAACCCCATCCAAGTCCCTGAAATCAATTATTTGAATACCTCTTAACCAAAAAATCAACCAAATGATTGGTTTCCTAATTTATCTTTTACCAAACGCCTGTGTTTCTTTAATATTTATAAAACTTTATATTGGATAAGATAATATTAATACTTTTAATTATGGTTAGAAGTTTTGAACAATGTTAGATGTTGATGAGTTTTCATTCTTTTTTTCATAACAGTTTTTAAAGGAATGTTGAGTTTGTCTCTCCCTGAACTCCATGATTAAAAAGAGCCAAGGCAAAGGTAGGGACCCTCTACTAGAAAAAAGAAGTAGAGTCAATCTGAGCTCTATTTCAGCTGTCTTTGTAAAGAGCAATATTGCATAGGAACCTGGAATGTCAGGTCCATGAATCAAGGCAAATTGGAAGTGGTCAAACAAGAGATGGCAAGAGTGAATGTCGACATTCTAAGAATCAGCGAACTGAAATGGACTGGAATGGGTGAATTTAACTCAGATGACCATTATATCTACTACTGCGGGCAGGAATCCCTCAGAAGAAATGGAGTGGCCATCATGGTCAACAAAAGAGTCTGAAATGCAGTACTTGGATGCAATCCCCAAAATGACAGAATGATCTCTGTTCATTTCCAAGGCAAACCCTTCAATATCAGAGTAATCCAAGTCTATGCCCTAGCCAGTAACACTGAAGAAGCTGAAGTTGAATGGTTCTATGAAGACCTAAAAGACCTTTTAGAACTAACACCCAAAAAATATGTCCTTTTCATTATAGGGGACTGGAATGCAAAAGTAGGAAGTCAAGAAACACCTGGAGTAACAGGCAAATTTGGCCTTGGGATACGGAATGAAGCAGGGCAAAGACGAATAGAGTTTTGCCAAGAAAATGCACTGGTCATAACAAATACCCTCTTCCAACAACACAAGAGAAGACTCTATACATGGACATCACCAGATGGTCAACACCGAAATCAGATTGATTATATTTTTTGCAGCCAAAGATGGAGAACCTCTATACAGTCAGCAAAAACAGGATCAGGAGCTGACTGTGGCTCAGATCATGAACTCCTTATTGCCAAATTCAGACTTAAATTGAAGAAAGTAGGGGAAACCACTAGGCCATTCAGGTATGACCTAAATCAAATCCCTTATGATTATACAGTGGAAGTGAGAAATAGATTTAAGGGCCTAGATCTGATAGATAGAGTGCCTGATGAACTATGGAATGAGGTTTGTTACATTGTACAGGAGACAGGGATCAAGACCATCCCCATGGAAAAGAGATGCAAAAAAGCAAAATGGCTGTCTGGGGAGGCCTTACAAATAGCTGTGAAAAGAAGAGAAGTGAAAAGCAAAGGAGAAAAGGAAAGATATAAACATCTGAATGCAGAGTTCCAAAGAATAGCTAGAAGAGATAAGAAAGCCTTCTTCAGTGATCAATGCAAAGAAATAGAGGAAGACAACAGAATGGGAAAGACTAGAGATCTCTTCAAGAAAATTAGATACCAAGGGAACATTTCATGCAAAGATGGGCTCGATAAAGGACAGAAATGGTATGGACCTAACAGAAGCAGAAGATATTAAGAAGAGATGGCAAGAATACACAGAAGAACTGTACAAAAAAGATCTTCACAACCCAGATAATCACGATGGTGTGATCACTCACCTAGAGCCAGACATCCTGGAATGTGAAGTCAAGTGGGCCTTAGAAAGCATCACTACGAACAAAGCTAGCAGAGGTGATAGAATTCCAGTTGAACTATTCCAAATCCTGAAAGATGATGCTGTGAAAGTGCTGCACTCAATATGCCAGCAAATTTGGAAAACTCAGCAGTGGCCACAGGACTGGAAAAGGTCAGTTTTCATTCCAATCCCAAAGAAAGGCAATGCCCAAGAATGCTCAAACTACCGCACAATTGCACTCATCTCACACACTAGTAAAGTAATGCTCAAAATTCTCCAAGGCAGGCTTTAGCAATATGTGAACCGTGAACTTCCTGATGTTCAAGCTGGTTTTAGAAAAGGCAGAGGAACCAGAGATCAAATTGCCAACATCCGCTGGATCATTGAAAAAGCAAGAGAGTTCCAGAAAAGCATCTATTTCTGCTTTATTAACTATGCCAAAGCCTTGGACTGTGTGGATCACAATAAACTGTGGAAAATTCTGAAAGAGATGGGAATACCAGACCACCTGATATGCCTCTTGAGAAATCTGTATGCAGGTCAGGAAGCAACAGTTAGAACTGGACATGGAACAACAGACTGGTTCCAAATAGGAAAAGGAGTTCATCAAGGCTGTATATTGTCACCCTGTTTATTTAACTTATATGCAGAGTACATCATGAGAAACGCTGGACTGGAAGAAACACAAGCTGGAATCAAGATTGCCGGGAGAAATCTCTATCACCTCAGATATGCAGATGACACCACCCTTATGGCAGAAAGTGAAGAGGAACTAAAAAGCCTCTTGATGAAAGTGAAAGAGGAGAGTGAAAAAGTTGGCTTAAAGCTCAACATTCAGAAAACGAAGATCATGGCATCCGGTCCCATCACTTCATGGGAAATAGATGGGGAAACAGTGGAAACAGTGTCAGACTTTATTTTTCGGGGCTCCAAAATCACTACAGATGGTGACTGCAGCCATGAAATTAAAAGACGCTTACTCCTTGGAAGGAAAGTTATGACCAACCTAGATAGCATATTCAAAAGCAGAGACATTACTTTGCCAACAAAGGTCCGTCTAGTCAAGGCTATGGTTTTTCCTGTGGTCATGTATGGATGTGAGAGTTGGACTGTGAAAAAAGCTGAGCATCGAAGAATTGATGCTTTTGAACTGTGGTGTTGGAGAAGACTCTTGAGATTCCCTTGGACTGCAAGGAGATCCAACCAGTCCATTCTGAAGGAGATCAGCCCTGGGTTTTCTTTGGAAGGAATGATGCTAAAGCTGAAACTCCAGTACTTTGGCCACCTCATGCGAAGAGTTGACTCATTGGAAAAGACTCTGATGCTGGGAGGGATTGGGGGCAAGAGGAGAAGGGGACGACAGAGGATGAGATGGTTGGATGGTATCACTGACTCAATGGATGTGAGTCTGGGTAAACTCTGGGAGTTGGTGATGGACAGGGAGGCCTGGAGTGCTGTGATTCATGGGGTCGCAAAGAGTCGGACATGACTGAGCGACTGATCTGATCTGATCTGATTCTTGAGAGTGGGGAGACTAAGGAGCAGAGGACCCAGGAGGGGACAGGGACAGGGAGTGTTTGGAGGTCTAAGGAGGTTAGAGTTAGGCTTCCCACAGTCTCTCATTGGAGGACCATATATTCCTGACAACTTTATAAAAATGTTTAAGAAAAAGTTCTTGGTTAATAGATGCATTTGGTTAATTTGACAAATTGGCTTTTAGCAGATTGATCCTCAGGTGGAGTAGCCATTTGCAATTATTGATATTAATTAGGGTGCAGGATACTATAAATAGACTCTAAGATATGGGAGATTAATAAGATTGAAATGGATATTTCTTTCATTTAACACTCTGAGCCCAATGTTGATAGAACAGCTCCTTGATATTCAGAAGCCAGGCTTTGCCATCCCAAGCTTTTGGCCTTGTGTAAATGGTCAGAGAAGGGCCAAATTATAATCATGGTATTCATACCCCAGTGGGGAGGACAAAGCTGGGACAAAGGAGAGTACATTTATCTATTATAGGGACATGGAGTAATAGTTGCATGTATCACTTTTGCTGTAACATCCCCCTGACCAGTACTTGGTCATATGGCCACAGCTAGGTCCATGGTAAGCTGAGAAATGTAGTTTCCTTTCTGTATGGCCATGGGTAGTGGCCATGGGTCCAGTTAAATGCAAAGATGTTTTGAGTAGAGAAGAGAGGAAATTGTTATTGGAGACACTATGCAGTCTTTGTTACTCTTGACCAAGAGCAAGCTTTGTACACCTTGGTTCATATTAATGTTTATTCATTATTTTGGTAAGACTTTATTGACAGCCTGCACCGAGGGACACAAATGCATACAGCCCATGCCTTAAAATACTTATGGTTGGTATGTGAAAATAACTATAAAAAAGTAAGTGTAAAACAGTGTCTTAAGTTAGGGCTCCTGGGAAATACGCTCCAAGGTGGAGTTAGCTGGGGAGTGCACTGGTTGGTCTCCGTGGGGAAGTGGGGGAAGAGAATCAAGCAGTGAATGGAGTTGAACTGTTATTATGTCCTCCCAGGAGCTCAGGAGCAGGAATGGACTTCAGAATCATCTCATGTTGAAGCAAGAGGTGCTTTGTATCCTATTTTTATTGACTCATCCTGGATTTGAGCTGGCCTAGGCAAATTTCGCTGGGGGCATTCAGCTGAGACTCAGCATCTCAGTTCTAAAGTGGGGATCTGGACACCATACACTACAGCGTGGTGCACGGTATTATGACTCAGTGGTGGAACTGGGTTAGGGTACCAAGAGTGAAAAGGCACATGTGTGCATGTGTGTGTAGTACGTGTGTCTGTCAGTCAAAGTTTTCATAGAAGAGATGATGAGGGGAATGCCTTCCAAGATAGAGGTTTATCAGGTAGAATAGAAGCAATGGCATTCTAGTCAGAGAGAGACACATAAACAATGACAGGCACTTTTAAGGAAATGTCTGTCACTCATGTGGCTGGGAGTATAGGTTATAGGAGAAAGAGAGGAGGAGAAGGATGGTGAGGTGATGATAGAGGATGAAGCTGCAGAAGTAGTGGGAACTAGATTAGGGTTGGCTGTGGTATGCTCAGCTGTTTGCATTTTATTCTAACAGCAATGCAGGCTTTTAAGGAGAGAAGTTGTTGTGTCTTATGAAGTTGTGTTAGTCACAGTCGTGTCTGACTCTTTGTGAGCTGTAGCCCACCAGGCTCCTCTGTTTATGGAATTCTCCAGGCAAGAATACTGGAGTGGGTTGCCATGCCCTTCTCCAGGGGATCTTCCCAACCCAGGGATCAAACCCAGGTCTCCTGCATTGCAGGTGGATTCTTTACTGTCTGATCCACTGCTGCTGCTGCTGCTAAGTCGCTTCAGTCATGTCCGACTCTGTGCGACCCCATGGACTGCAGCCTACCAGGCTTCTCCGTCCATGGGATTCTCCAGGCAAGAACACTGGAGTGGGTTGCCATTTCCTTCTCCAATGCATGAAAGTGGAAAGTGGAAAATGAAAGTGAAGTTGCTCAGTCGTGTCTGACTCTTGGCGACCCCATGGACTGCAGCCTACCAGGCTCCTCCATCCATGGGATTTTCCGGGCAATAGTAGGGAAGCCATTTAAGCAGAGGAGTTTCAATCAAATTGACTTTAGAAAGATTATCCAGGCTCCTGGATGAATTGGAAGGCAACAAGAACAGAGGCAAAGAGTTAAGTTAGACACAATTACAGTAGCCTGAGTTTTTTCTCTAAATTTTGAGCATCTTGAAAGCAGGGACTATGATTATATACACACACACACACACACACACACACACACACACATACATACATCTTACGTACATATTTCAAGATATATGTCCTTCGTGCTTTCAAGATATATATATCCTTCCTTGTGTGTGTGAAATAGCTTCATTATTTTATATGCTTAAAAGTAGTAAAACTGCAAGGAAAATTCTTTAATTCATATGTTTATTGTTTAGACCAGCTTTTTAATTTGCAGATTTCTCTTCTAGATGAGGTCAGAGTAGGAGCAAGTATAGAGAAGAGAACTCACATTTGCTATTTTTCTTTGCAGGAAGGATGGGGCCTTCTCTCTACCAACTCTTTTGAACAGCCGAATTCCTATTGCAGGGTACTCTACTCGCCTTCTCCCCGCCGTTTCTGTGTTAACTTAGGGAATGGTGTGCTTTGTTAGGAGGCTAAAATATATGATAAATTCAATTTGCCTAACCATTCAAGGCATTTAATAAATAGAGGCCAGTCAATGCAGTAGTTAACTAAATTTTTTAGTTTTTATTATTTTTATGGGGATTATAAACATTCCTACTTCCCTTTTCTGAGTTCACATTACACTGTGATTACCTGTTATTTCTCCCTCTGTTGCCAGTTATAAGCCCTATTTGAACACGATTCTTGTCAATATTGTTCGCCTAATGTTTTCTCAGTGACACCTCAGGCGGTGTATCATTTACTTGCTGGACTCTATAAATATAAGAGAAATAAAAGTACGAATTCTCCAGAAAACCTAGTAATAATAGAAAATGTTTGTGTGGATCTTACCTATGTGCCAGGAGCTGAGCTAAGTATTTTAAGTAGATCACTTACTTTCAGCTTTGAAATAAATCTTTAACACAGTCTATTTGGTTCAATTCAGTTGCTCAGTCATGTCCAACTCTTTGCAACCCTATAGACTGCAGCACACCAGGCTTCCCTGTCCATCACCAACTCCTGGAGCTTGCTCAAACTCAGGTCTATTGAGTTGGTAATGCCATCCAACAATCTCATCCTCTGTTGTCCCCTTCTCCTCCTGCCTTCAGTTTTTCCCAGCATCAGGGTCTTTTCCAATGAGTCAGTTCTTTGCATCAGGTGTACAGTTTTAATGTACAACCAGGGAAAATAAGGCACTGAGAGGTCTGATAACTTGCCCCAAAGTCCCACAACGTAATAAACAATGGGCTCAGAATTAAAACCTGGGGTCTCTGTCTGGGGCTCCACCCTTAGCTCTCATGCTACTCAACCCCATTTTATGAGTTGCATTTCTGGTGTTTGTATTTCTGGTGTTTAGACCCTCTTTGTTCAGCACTATTTCTAGGTTGCTGAACTTTCTTCTAAAAGGGAGGATATTTTCGCATATATTCAGCACTGTTTTCTTAAGGATAAGTCAAATTTCTCAACTCTGACATGGTGCAATTTTCTTTATGTTCATCTCTTTTTATTAGCTTTTAAAATTTTGACCTTCTTGAAATTTTTTCAATTGGTGATGGTGAATCTTTTATTCACCATCATCAATTTACTAGTGTTTTAAAGTTCCCTGGTCCTTTGTAAGCTCCTTTCTAAGGGTTGACATTAAATAAAACACATCCTCATAGTACATACACGTTCCATCATTGTATATATAATATTCTGAGTTCATAACTGTGTTTCTGTTAGACCCTGAGTGCCTTGAGGGAGTGGACGTCATGCTGATGTCTCTCCAGGGATGAGCGTCTAATAAATAGTGCATGACAACCAGTGTTTGGTTATCGAATGGAAGAGTGAGTGCTGCTTTTGGAGGTGTAACTCCTTTGGGTCCCCATTTAGATTGCAGATCGTCTATCCCAGAACTTACTTGATATCTGATATGACAATGAATTGGAATGAATTGCTAAGGTAGACTATGAATAATTTTATTCTGTGAATACTCATAGGTGATACTCTTGATTTCCTCAAAACAGTAATTCATTCTCCTGATGCTCAGAATATATGACATTAAACATTTGTTTGGACACATTATTGGTTAAGTATTGTTATACAGACTCAGCTTCAAAATAAATGAATTTTCTGTACCTCAGGGAGAGACACAGATCTCAAACTACACAATCACATTATCTTCTTCAAAGAGGCTGATCACTATCATGAGCAGTCTGATCATGATAAAAACATTTTTTTTAAGACTTGAGTTCATTTGACATGGAAGACAAGAATTAGTGGCTATTTCATTGATTTTATGTGACTGTTCAGCCCATGTGTTCTCTAGGTCAGCAATTTGATTTCAGCATTGCATCTCACTCAGTTGGCTCTAGCAGTGGGACTGATTTTCAGATAAGAAGCCCAGAGAATCTCCTATGATTTTTTTTGCATTTCTTAAAACAACAGAAAATTCAAGGAATGAGCTTATTTCTATGGATAATGAAGAAATAATGGTTGGATAGTTACTCTTTGGCTTTTGACAAAGAAGTGCAACCGGAGTAAAGTTGATATGTGAAAGCTGATTAGGAAAAGGAGCCCCTGGCACTGCCTGTATCACCCTAGCTGGAGGCAGCCAGGCTCAGTGTGGGTCCTGTAGGACCTCTGCAACTCCTGGCTGTCTTGTCTGAACCATTCAAATTTAGGACTGAAGAGCTGATCCATTGTTATGAAATAATCTATTGCTGTCACCATGCTGCATTATGATTTTAAAAAACACTCAAACTTTAATAAGACACTCCTTTCTTCGATTTCTTCAAAGGACTGGGGGAAGCCTCTGACTCTAATCTCTTCTTAGGTTATTTCATTCATGCCCATGGCTTTAAAATCATCTATACTATGACTCATAACTCTTCCTTGATCTCCAAACTTGTATATCCAACTACCTACCCTCCTAATGACCCACTTGGATGTTTGTTGGAGTGAATGGGTAGTTGGAGATGAAAATCAATTAAATTTTGAACATGAGAAATATGATATTTCTATTAGATGTCAGATAAAGCTTGCAGAGGTAGAAAAGTTAAAAAAAGCCCAAGGCATCCAACATTTAAGGGCCAATAGGGGAGGGGCCAGTAAAAGAGATTGCAGAGACACCCAGAGAGATAGGAAGAACACCAGGAATTGGGGCATCTCAAAACCAAGTGAAGATTGAGCTTTAAGAAAGTAGTCACCTTTCATACTCTACCAGGAGCCAGGGCAAGGTGAAGATTACAGACGTGACCATTGTACTTGACAGCATGGAAGTACTTACATTGTTGTACCTGACAGGGGTGGTGATGGTGGTGGTTTAGTTGCTAAGTTGTATCTGAGTCTTTGCAACCCCGTGGACTGTAGCCTGCTAGGCTCCTCTGTCCATGGGATTTCCCAGGCAAGAGTACTGGAGTGGGTTGGTATTTCCTTCTCCAGGGGATCTTCCCAACCCAGGCATTGAATGTGGGTCTCCTGCTTGGCAGGCAGATTCTTTACCACTGAGCCCCCTGAGAAGCCTCAACACAGGGGTAATACAGTGAGACTGACAAGCGCTTGATTTCAGGGTTGTGGGAAGACAGAAGCCAGATTGAAGTGGATTCTATCATGAATTCTCAAATCAGTAAAGCAAATGGCAAATTCTTTATGCTGTGCAATTTCAGTTTGTTAAAACAAACAATGATAACAAAGTTTCTTCATAAATGCATATATGTTTGCATAGATGGAAGGGGATGTGGATCAATATAAACCATGTTATTAACATTTGTGACCTTACAGAAGATATCCTTAGACCATTGCATTTCTTTACAAGGTACAGTGAATAAGCATATTTGTTTAATTAAAAATTAATAAAAATGTTGAAAAGAAAAGGGAATGGAGGATAACAAAGTGGTGACAGGGTACTTTGAGACTTTTTGCTAAGCGTTGTTGTCAAGCAGAGCAAGGATATGGGACCGTAGCTGAGGGTGGGTGAGGTCCACGAAGGAAGAGCTTAGAGCATGTCCAAATGCTTCAGGATGGTTGAATAGAGATGGTAAGATTGAAAACACAGAACGGGGATAACTGCAGAATAAGGTTTGAGGAAGATGCCTGTGTCTTAATCTCCTAGTTGAAAAATTATCACAGGAAACAAAACAATTCCAGACCTTGCTTTGTGGAGTCGTCTTCCCTATACACCACAGTGTTTCAGTGATGGAGAGCCGAAGGCTTTGAGGTGAGTTGAGAGAGGAGAGCTATGCTTTCCTCCTTCCTCCTCCAATGGCTCTCACGCATCCCTTGGTCCAGACATGTGACTGTGGTAATGCCTTTAGTCTTTATCATACTTGAATGTTACCACATTTCCCTCAACCCCGTATTTCAATTCCATACTTCTGTTTTCCCCTGTCTATTTTCTTTATACTGTAAATCTGCTTGTATGACTAAGTAGGTTTTACAAGCTTGCATGGATGATTTATATACTTTTGTTTGCTTTTATTGGAACTTTTCTGTTAAGATATTCTGTTATGAGGAATCTTTATAAATCCTTGGGGGCTAAGAAATTTCTCATCAATAGTGTGTCTCATTCTTTCCGTCTCTCATCTCTCATGTAGAAATGGGTGGGAGAGTTCTTTCTGGTGACTCTTTACCCAACAGAAGGAATCATTATGAGAGTTCTTGATCAAGAGAGCAGAATGACAAAGGTCTTAGTCTTCACTACTTCAACAACTTTCAGGCCGTGACATACCCTAACCCCTGCTTAAATACTTGATAGGCAGACATTGATTCTTTAAAAAACAGATTAATAATTTTAACAACATGTTTAAAAAAATTTTGCTGTTTTAAATTAGCAAAGGCAGTGTAGCAAGAATGCTACATCATTAAGTGACACTCCAGCTATTATTTTTACGATGCCTATTCCAGTTGGGGAAACTGGCTAAGGCTATGTTAACTTCTTTCACACTCTATATATATTAAAAGATCTTTCCACACATTGACAGAAATATTACAAATCTATGCCACTAAGAGGAAGAGTTGTAAAAAATTGGATTATCTGGAGAAAAGAAGAATAAATGCTACATGCTTGATATCTTAAAACGTTGGAAGAACTCTTTCTTATAATAGGAATAAACTTATTTTGCATGGCCACTGAGTGGAAGTTACAGGGAATCAGATTACAGCTCAACACAAGAACAAATTCTCTAACAATTTCGAAGTCTTCAAAATCTTCCTGGGAATCTTTAGGTCATATCATTGGAGACCTTTGAATATGGAATGGTAGAAGGCACCGGGAGGAGTATAATTCAAGAAGACTAAGAACAGGCTTTGTGGTTAACCTAGAAAATTAAAACTGCTATTTGTTAAAATTTTTTGGTTATAAAGAATTGTGTAGACTTTGCAGATATGGGAACCCTAAGAGGAAAATACAAATCATCTTAATATAATCTTAGTACATGAAGATAAGAACCAGTAATATTTTGATCTGTAGGGTACCCCTATGTGGCTGTTTTGGTTACTTCCTGCTTAAAAGGGGCCTAAAAAAAGAGAACAAGTGAGGCCCTAAGTGCAAAGTTGCTGTAATAACTGTGTACTGTTTTGTAGATTACTTTTCTCTTGCGCCACTTTGCAAACATTTCTCATGTGGTCATGGGATTTTTAAGGCCAGTGTAGTATACACAGTTTAGGTACACAGTGTGAATGTACTGTAATTTCTTTAAGAAAATAGCCTTTTGCGTGCACTGAAGTTTGCGATGTTGTACTCTTAAAATGTGATCTGGGCATTGTGCATATTTTTGACTTCTTTCTAATGATAAATTCTCTGAAGTGGCTATGCTATATCAAGGTAAATATTTATAAGGTTTTGATCCATATTAGGTGATTTGTTCCTGAGATTCTGCTAGAAAAGTTAACTTGTCAAAGTTTACACAACTAATTATAAGCAGATTTACTTTTAATTGTATTATCCACTATCATGTGGCTTGTTTTAATTTTCCTTGAATACAAAATTCAAAACAAAGGAAATGTGTTTTTACTCTAATCTTATTGCTACTCTTGAGATAAAATGGGGAAATTATTAACTAATGTATTTTATGTTCAGTGATTTTTTTTCCCCTTTCTTATATTTATTTTCACCCCTTTCTGACTGCATATAAATTCTGCCTTTTGAGTTTATTGAATGTGGAGGCCAGTTTCTACACATACTTATTTTGTATCTAAAAATATATCTAAGTTATTGTCATTTTAAGACAGTAATTTGATAGGCTATTTTGCTCTTGAATTTTCTATGTAGGTCATCATATCATTTACAAATATTGTTTTTTCTTCCTTCCCAGTATCAACCTCTATTTATCTCCTCTTATGCATTGGCTAGGTTACTGGAGTAATCGTGAATAGTAGGCCTCAGAGTGAGAATCCTTATTTTATTAGTAATTTTAGTGCCAGTACCTTCAGCACTATCAGGCTTCAGAGCCATGTTTTCTAAACTGTGTAGGTGTGTACCCTAGTTCCCAGTGGGGAGAGCAAAGGGTTCAGTAGTCTTAAGAAGCTTGGGAAACATCACAGCAAATTCCATTCCAGAGGAGTCACGGAACATGTTAGCATATTAAAGCCATGAGAAATGCCCCAGTATAAAAGAAACCCGTTTAATTTGCTTAATAGCTAAACAAACCAACTTATTTGTTATGCAAAAGATGTTTTTTCTAAACATACCTGGGCACATCTCCTCCCTTCGTAACAGTTAAAGGATCTCTGCTCTCGTGTTTCAATTTTGAGTATTGAGTATTGAATATTGAGTAGCCTGGCATGCTGCGGTCCATGGGGTCGCAAAGAGTCTGACACGACTTGGCAACTGAACGACTGTGTTCCAATACCAGGTCTACCCCCAATAGCTGTGTGAAAGCTAACAAATTACTTTGCCTGTCTCTGCTTCTTTGATTATAGAAAGAAGATTGTAGTCAGTCACCTAACAAATAAAGTGCTCAAAACAATGCCTGGAAAGTGCTAACTGCTAACAATCCCTCTTGCTTATGTTGAATATTAATAATGGTAGCTTTTGAAGGCCTGGTGACTTTTCAGATCAGATCAGATCAGATCAGTCGCTCAGTTGTGTCCAACTCTTTGCGACCCCATGAATCGCAGCACGCCAGGCCTCCCTGTCCATCACCAACTCCCGGAGTTCACCCAGACTCACGTCCATTGAGTCAGTGATGCCATCCAGCCATCTCATCCTCTGTCGTCCCCTTCTCCTCTTGCCCCCAATCCCTCCCAGCATCAGTCTTTTCCAATAAGTCAACTCTTCGCATGAGGTGGCCAAAGTACTGGAGTTAGAATCATTCTTTCCAAAGAAATCCCAAGGGTGATCTCCTTCAGAATGGACTGGTTGGATCTCCTTGCAGTACAAATTTGACAGATTTTTATTTTATTTTTTAGAATTAGCTCTCTTAGGTCATCTGCCTATTCTTGGGGTGATTTTGATAATTTATATATATTTTTAAGAGTATCACCTATTTTATCTAGATTTTCAAATTTCACCTGTATCTGTGACTGTATTGGCTTTCTTATTGCTAATTTTGCATATCTTTTGTTCTTTCCCTTTTTTATTTTTATTCAGACTTGCTAGATCTTTGTCTTATTTGTGCTAGCAAAGGTTTTTAATGCCATTTCACAATTTCTAGAAATATTACATTTCTAGTTTGTTAATTCCTGCTTCTATCTCAACAGAGTCTTTCTTTTGACTCCCTTTTGGCTTACTTACTTATTCTTTCACTAGCTCCTTTAGAAGAATAATGAAATAACCTGTTTGATATTTCTTATTTTCTAATGAATGTATTTGGAGTTATATTATTTTTATTCCATACTCTTTGATTTCATCTTATAGCTTCAATGTGTTATCATTGCCTTTCCCTTTAGAAATTCTATAATTTCAGAATCAATTTCCATTTAACCCAAATTATTTGGAGAAAGATTTTTAAAGTTACAGATGATTAGCTGGATGGTGGGAGTGTGGAGGATACCTGCTAGTAATAACTGCTTTTATAGCAATGTGGTTAGTGAGGCACACTGTAATATTCTTACTTTTTGGAATTTATTATGATTTCTTTTATGGTTTACTGTATTATTAATTTAAAAGATAATTCTATGATATCTGAAAAGAATGAGTATTTTATTGGGTATAAAATTCTACATGTTAATAAATAAAACTTATCAAGTTATTCTAATTTTCTGTTATTTTATTGTTTTTCTCTCCTTGATCTAGTAAATATGTCTAAGGTCACAGTTCTTTTGTTCAGAATTCTATTTTTTTTTTCTAGTAATGGCTAAGAGATTTACTTTTTAAATTCTATATTCAATAATATAAGATAGAAATATAAAATTTTGATTCTCATTTGGGGATAATCTTGTAAAAATTATTTTTTAAGCATGTAGCACTTTCTTTATACCTGTGGAATTAAAAAATCTCACCAGAAAATGTCTAGGTATACTCCCTGACATTCAAGAATCAAGCCCTTGTTGGGGAAGGATTTTTCTCTTATGTTTTCAAACTGGCAGTCGAAAGAGTGTATGTGCAGACCTTGAATACCTTGGTGTGTTTGGAAAACTGCAACTGGGCCGGTGTGCTTGGAAATGTGTGAGCTTGGGGAAGAGTGACAGAAGATGCCAGCTGGGAAGTAGACAGGGCCTGGATTATGCAGAACTTCTGGAGGAGAGAGGTTGGTTTTCATTTAAGTATATTTGAAAGTTGTTGGTGCATGTTAGGTAAGTTGGTGGCATTAATTAGGTTTATATTAAAAAAAAACTGTTCTGGACGTGGTATGTCTGGAACATTGGAGGTAGACAAAGTGGAAGCAGGAGCCGAGCAAGAAAGCTGTTTGTAGTGTTTCCAGTGAGATTTAGAGTGTGGCTTGGGCTAGGTTGTGGGTAAGAGGAGAGGAGAGGAATAGATGGAGTCAGGATTTATAGTGGAAGTATGACCAATTAAATTTATCGATAGATTAGGTAAAAAGGATTGGGGAGTTAGAAGAATTAGGGAAACAGACTTTCAGATTATTCAGTTGATGGAAAGGAGGTACAGAGTTACAGTGGAGTTTTAGAGACACTTAAATTAACCCACCCTTCTTATCCTTTACCCTAGTTTCATTCTGCAAATATTTGCAGAAAACTTGTGCACCAAGAACTAGAGTTGCAAAGATGACTGAGATCCCTTGCCTGTTCTCAGCTGAGTCCCAGAATTATCCTTGATCTGGTGAGCATAATCTATGGGCATGCTGTTCATGAAATGATGTGAGCATGACAATAGAGCTGTGCTAGAGGCTTTTGTTGTGAGTGGCTCTCCAGCATCAGGAGGAGCTCAATTGCAGTTCAACTGATTGATAAAGTCTGGCAGCATCTCCCAGTCAAGGAAGATGACAAGTTTTGGCTGTTCAACAACATTCTGTTCATATATAGGAACCATATTCTCTGAATTATTTGGGAATAACAAATATTCTTGGAAAATAATCCAACATATTGAATTGATAAGAGTCTGAAATCTAAATCAAGGTAGAACAATACAGTTGCTCTAGTCCACTAACAATATTTACATAAATATATAATTATACAGTAAATTAGTATATATTCATGTAATTTAAATTAATGAATATAATTTAAACTAACTTTAAATAAATATAATTATATATAACAGGAGTATAGCATATTTCATTTATATATATTATATATATATATAAGTGGATGGAGAAGGCAATGGCGACCCACTCTGGTACTCTTGCCTGGAAAATCCCATGGATGGAGGAGCCTGGTGGGCTGTAGTCCATGGGGTCGCTAAGAGTCAGACATGACTGAGCGACTTCACTTTCACTTTTCACTTTCATGCATTGGAGAAGGAAATGGCAACCCACTCCAGTGTTCTTGCCTGAAGAATCTCAAGGATGGGGGAGCCTGGTGGGCTGCCCACAGAGTCGGCAGAGTGGAGTCACACAGACTCGGACACGACTGAAGCGACTTAGCAGCATATAAGTGGATTGTTCTACTCTGATGTAGAGTTTAGATTCTTATCAATTTTATATTGAATTCTTTTCTGAAAATTTTTGTTATTTTCAAATATGTGTCAGAGAACATGTGCTATTCATAATGATAATAATATTATTATTAACATAAATACTATTATTTACTATTATTAACATAAATACTATTATTATTAACATAAATATTATTAACATAAATACATAACATATAATTCCTAACTGTTGAGTGGAATTGAATACACATGCACCGTATATTACAGATATTATTTATAAGTACACATAGAGAATTTTCTAGTTTGTCAGTCCTGTCGTAAATCACTTGTAGAGAATTTGGGAAGCAATGTGGTATAAAAACCAAGCATGAATCTTAAGAATTTGGCTGAAGTTAACCCATGGAAAATCCTATGATAAAATGAAATCATCTGGAAAAACACTAGAGCAATGCACGGAAAAGTATACAAATTTACAGGTTTATTTAATAAAAGAACTTTATGATTTTGATTGGTGTAGAATAAAGGACACATTATTGTGTGATAATTGCTGGAACAACTTAATACTGAAGGAAATTCTTCTCAAGAACACAGGAATGGATATGAAACACTCAGTTATACACCTCTTAAAATCCACGTTGAAAAGTCAAGACATAAGAATCATGTACTCTTAACATTGTGTTACTACATATTTTATAACCATATGACCTGTAAAGTCATATTCCAGACCTGCCAGACATATAGGCCTAATATATGTGATTTTCAAGTAATCAGATTATAAAAGAGAAAAATGGATAAAGAGTGTTGAAACCTTAACCTTTCACAGTTTTAAAAGTGCTTGGAAAATAAACTAGACTTGAGTATTTTTAAATGAGTTTATAATAGCCTTGCCAATATCTCTTTCCACTGTCCCACATACTAATATCAGCAAATTCTATCTAGATTACACACAGCGTGATGGCTTGGTTCATCATTTTATCAATGTAGTAGCCAAGTGGGTTCAGCTGGTTGAGAACAGACAAGTCTTACACTTGGTGTTGCCTCACCATTACCTTAAGTACATAAGAAGTGATGAGCGAATATTTGAGGAATTTATTAACATTTCATTCCTCTATTATAAATACCAGATTTTGAACACAAAATCTAATTTTTCACATATTACAAAATTGCTTCTGGGTTAGATAAGCATCTAAGAATTTATTGTGTGATTTAACTCTTACTCATTAAATGAATGAATCAATGAATATCAAAATCTGTACTTTATCCTATACTATGTATCTTGCCATATTGAATAGCAGTTAAGAGCATGGTCTTAAGAATTACAGTGACCTGGGTTCAAATCCCAACTCGAGCACTTAGTAGCTGTGTGACCTTGGGCAAATTACTTCATGTGTAAAATGAGAATAATGAGAGTACCTATTCCATAAGGCTGTTGAGAGAATAAAATGAGTTAATGTGTGTAAAACAAACTCTCTGAAAGACATCTTTACACATGTTGTTCTACCTTCTCACTCCATTCACTCTTAAACCAACTCCAATTTGGCTTCTATAGACCCCATCACCCCACTGAAACTTCTTTTGTTAAATTCATTAATGATCTCCATGTTGTATTTATGTTGCTTTTTCTTTGGTTCTCTGATGCTCAGCATCCTAGTGGACTTCCTCTTTGATTTATTTTTATATCTCCCAAGATTATTTCACTCTTACCTAAGTTTTAAACACTGCCTACACGCCAACAATGTCCAAGTGTGACCACACGAGAAATGCTTGCAATGTGGTACAAGAGAAAGTAACTTATAAAACAGTGCACAGTGCGTTCCCAGCTTCACAAGTTCATGCACTTTGGGACCCACTTGCTCTCTTTGCTAGACACCTTTGAGCAAAAAGTAACCTAAAGAGTCATATACGGACTCCCTGCAGATCACAATATTACTGAGATTTGTCTCTACATTATATGAGGGCTTCCCTGGTGGCTCAGACAGTAAAGAGTCTGCCTGCGGTGCAGAAGACCAGGGTTCAATCCCTGGGTCAGGAAGCTCCCCTGGAGAAGGAAATGACGACCCACTCCAGTATTCTTGCCTGGAAAATCACATGGGTGGAGGAGTTTGGCAGGCTACAGTCCATGGGGTCACAAAGAGTCAGACACGACTGAGTGACTTCACTTTCACTAAGATTATATAAATTATATAAACATAAAGGTGAGGTCTGAGGACCTTTTTTTGAGACCTGACTTTATAACTCACTTTCCAAACATTCTTATAATACAGTACAAATCCAAATTGTAGAATTTGGTATTTAATATATGTTTATTAAACATATAGTGTATTTGTTGTTTAATTTCTAATTCATGTTTGACTCTTTTGCAATCCCATGGACTGTAGCCCACCAGGCTCCTCTGTCCATGGGATTTTCCAGGCAAGAATACTGGAGTGAGTTGCCATTTCCTTCTCCAGGGGATCTTCTCAATCCAGGGATTGAAACCTGGATTATATCTTGCATTGGCAGGCAGATTTTTTACCACTGACCCTTAAGCTATGTACTATAAACTGTATACTGTACACTATATTGAACTTCCCTGATAGCTCAGTTGGTAAAGAATCTGCCTACAATGCAGGAGATCCTGGTTCAATTTCTGAGCCGGGAAGATCCACTGGAGAAGGGATAGGTTACCCACTCTAGTATTCTTGGGCTTCCCTCATGGCTCAGCTGGTAAAGAATCTGCCTGCAATTCAGGAGACCTGGGTTTGATCCCTGGGTTGGGAAGATTCCCCTGGAAAAGGGAAAGGCTACCCACTCCAGTATTCTTGCCTGGAGAATTCCATGGACTGTATTAAGGGGTCGCAAAGAGTCAGACATAATTGAGTGACTTTCACTTTCTTTCATTTTCACATATACTATATATTAGGTTTCCCAGGGATTTCTTGGTAAGGAATCTGCACCTGCAGGAGATGTGGGTTTGACCTCTCAGTTGGAAGATCTCCTGGAGAAGGAAATGGCCACCCATTCCATTACTCTTGCCTGGGAAATCCCATGGACAGAAAAGCTAGGTGGGCTACAGTCCATAGGATTGCAAAGAGTCGGACATGACTGAAGTGACCTATCTTGCACGCATGTGTAGTATTTAATATAGCATTCAGTTGGTTTTGTTGTCAAAGTCACCATATATTTCCACTTTCTTAAGCATCACTTCTTAGGAATTTATTTGACCTCCTGGTAGCACTTGTCATAGTTGATTACTTTTCTGTCCTTTACCTTTACCTGTTTTCTTTACTTTTGCCCCACAGAATATCACACCTATCTGATTTGCCTTCTACCTACCTGCTACTTCTTAGTCTTTTGCTATTTCTTTGTCATCAGCCTGATCTCAACTGAGAGTCCTCCTCTTCTTTCTTCTATCTATAGTTGCTCCTTTAGTGATCTCATTCAGTCTCCTATTTTAAAAAGTCATCTATAGGTGAATATTGATAATTCCCAAATTTACGTCTTCTGCTTGATCTCCAAGCTTATATATACAATTGCCTGCTCAACGTATCTACTTGTAGTTCTAACAGGCATGTAAAACTTACCACATCTGCAACTGAATTCCTATCTACCTCACCAAACCATCTCTACACCTATTCTTACTCTTCTCAGCTATTAGGAACCTCATCCTTTTCATTGCTTTGTCCAACATCTGGGAGGCATCTTGACTCTTCCTTATACTCCGTGTCCAATCCATCAGTGAATCATATTGACTCTACCCTCAAAATATGTTCAACCTCTTCTCACATTTTCACAACTTGGTCCAAGCCACCATCATATCCTTTGTGGGTTAGTCTGGTTACCTCCAAACTGGGGGCCTGAAGTATGAGAGGAACTTGACAGAAGTAATAGTAAGAGCAGCCACGCTAGAGGGAACAGCTAGTGCCAGGACCCAGGTCTCCAGGTCTTTTCTCATTAGAATGAAAGGTTTCCGAGGGAAGGGATTTTGGTGTTCTGTTCACTGCTATGTCCTCAGTGGACTTCTCTGGTGGCTCAGTAGTAAAGAATCTGCCTGTAGGACAGGAAGTCCAGGAGACATGGGTTCTATCCCTGGATCAGGAATATCCCCTGGAGGAGGGCATAGGACCTGACTCCACTATTCTTGTCTGGAGAATCCCATGGGAAGAGGAGCCTAGCAGCCAGCAGTCCATGGGGTCGCAAAGAGTCAGGCATGACTGACTGACTAACACACACACATGCGTGCGTGCACGCACACACACACAGCCCCCCCTCAAAGTGTCATGAAATGCCTCCAAAATTATTTGTTAAGTTAATAAATTTTTACTGTTAATCATATCTCATGACAGGGAGCCTATGGATTTCTGTTGTACAACTTCTCATATAAAAATTGTAAAACTTTTTATATTATTACTGGCAAAATTATGAAGATTTTGCAAGTAATAATAATTGTTTTTGTCCACTGTTACTCCTCTCTGCCTTGACAATCTTATTCTTTTTTATTCCATCTTCTAGTTGTGCTTTATATTTTTAAGCTCTTTCCACAACTATGTTTATTCACTTCAAAAAGGGAAGGAGAGGGAAGTAGGAGAGTGATATCTTGTGATTCAATAATTTTTGCAATTTGATATTTTATTCTTAAGTGTGCATATTAACATTTGTAATATTCATTAAAACATAATAGAAAAATTACAAAAATTTATTTCTATGAACATATTTCTTCATGAACATTAATCTTGCCATTTCTTGGGAAATATTTTCTAATCCTGAATATGCATTCTTATTCTGAAGTTTTTTGAACTTCTACTTATGAAATAATAAGACAAATATACTGCAATTAGCTGAAAGTCTAAGACTACATTGAGTGTGTGCATGCTAAGTCATTTCAGTCATGTCTGACTCTTTGAGACCCACTGGACTGCAGCCCACCAGGCTCCTCTATCCATGTGGTTCTCCAGGCAAGAATATTGGAACGGGTTATCGTGCCCTCCTCCAGGGGATCTTCCCAACCCAGGGAACGAATCTACATCTCTTATGTCTCCAGCATTGGCAGGCGGGTTCTTTACCACTAGTGCCACCTGGGAAGCCCAAAATGCCATTGCTGCTGCTGCTAGGTCGCTTCAGTCGTGTCTGACTCTGTGCGACCCCATAGACGGCAGCCCACCAGGCTCCCCCGTCCCTGGGATTCTTCAGGCAAGAACACTGGAGTGGGTTGCCATTTCCTTCTCCAAAGGATGAAAGTGAAAAGTGAAAGTGAAGTTGCTCAGTCGTGTCCGACTCTTAGCAACCGCATGGACTGCAGCCCACCAGGCTCTTCCATCCATGGGGTTTTCCAGGTGAGAGTACTGGAGTGGGGTGCCATCGCCTTAGCCATTGATAAACTGTGTTTTTTAAACAGCAAAAATGAAAATCTAATTTTAATAGTACATATTTTCAGATTTTCCTCTGATAAACAATGAAAAATGTCTATTTTTCAAATGGAACTTTTTGACTCTTCCCTTTTTTAATGAAGGAAGTGGTACTAAGACCCAAGCATTTATTTGGAAGCTTCTTTGCAAGTCAGTTCAGAGTAGCTTAACACTCACTTCTCCCTTGAAGGACTTCCCAGGTGGCACTAGAGGTAAAGAACTTGGCTGCCAGTGCTGGAGACATAAGATGAGGGTCTAATCCCTGGGTTGGAAGATCCCCTGGAGGAGGGCATGATAACCCATTCCAGTATTCTTGCCTGGAGAACCACATGGATAGAGGAGCCTGGCAGGCTTCAGTCCAATGGGTTACAAAACGTTGGACATAACTATGCGACTAACGTTTTCACTTTCTCCTCTAAGGGCTCTGCAAGTGGGAAGAACATTCGGTGCCAGACTTTTGCCCTGACAGTCCTCAGCTGCTGTTGTTCAGTTGCTCAGTCGTGTCTCACTCTTTGTGACCCCATGGACTGCAGCACTCCAGGCTTCTCTGTCCTTCACCATCTCCTGGAGCTTGCTCAAACTCATGTCCATTGAGTCAGTGATCCCATCCAACCATCTCATCCTCTGTTGTCCCTTTCTCCTCCTGCCCTCAATCTTTCCCAGAATCAGGGTCTTTTCAAATGAGTCAGCTCTTCACATCAGGTGGCCAAACTATTGGAGCTTCAGCTTTAGCATTAGTCTTTCCAATGAATATTCAGGACTGGTTTCCTTCTGGATTGACTGGTTTGATTTCCTTGTACTCCAAGGGACTCTGAAGAGTCTTCTCCAACAACACAGTTCAAAAGCATCAGTTCTTCAGTGCTCAGACCTTGTTATGGTCCAACTCTCACATCCATCCATGACTACTGGAAAAACTATAGCTTTGACTAGACAAACCACTGGTGGGAAAGTGATATCTCTGGTTTTTAATATGCTATCTAGCTTTTGAACTGTGGTGTTGGAGAAGACTCTTGAGAGTGCCTTGGACTGCAAGGAGATCCAACCAGTCCATTCTGAAGGAGATAAGCCCTGGGATTTCTTTGAAAGGAATGATGCTAAAGCTGAAACTCCAGTACTTTGGCCATCTCATGAGAAGAGTTGACTCATTGGAAAAGACTCTGAAGCTGGGAGAGATTGGGGGCAGGAGAAGAAGGGGACGACAGAGGATGAGATGGCTGGATGGCATCAATGACTCGAGGGACGTGAGTCTCAGTGAACTCTGGGAGTTGGTGATGGACAGGGAGGCCTGGCGTGCTGTGATTCATGGGGTCGCAAAGAGTCGGACACGACTGAGCGACTGATCTGATCTGATCTGATCTAGGTTGGTCATAGCTTTTCCTCCAAGGAGCAAGTGTCTTTTAGTTTCATGGTTGTAATCACCATCTTGCAGTGATTTTGGAGACCAAAAAAATAAAATCTGTCACTGTTTTCATTGTTTCCCCATCTATTGGCCATGGAGTGATGGGACCAGATGCCATGATCTTAGTTTTTTGAATGTGAGTTTTAAGCCAGCTTTTTTCACTCTCCTCTTTCACTTTCAAGAGGCGTTTTAGTTCTTCTTCAATTTCTGCCATAAGGGTGGTGTCATCTGCATATATGAGATTATTGATAATTCTGGCAATCTTGATTCCAGCTTGTGCTTCATCCAGCCCTGCATTTCACATGATGTATGCTACATATACGTTTAATAAATAGGGTGACAATATACAGCCTTGACACACTCCTTTCCCAATTTTGAACCTGTCTGTTTTTCCATGTTTAGTTCTAACTGTTGCTTCTTAATCTGCATACAAGTTTCTCAGGTGGCAGGTAAGGTGATCTAAAATTCCCATCTTTTGAAGAATTTTCCACAGTTTATTGTGATCCACAAAGTCAAAGGCTTTAGCATAGTCAGTGATGCAGAAGTAGATGTTTTTCTGGAATTCTCTAGCTTTTTCTATGATCTAACGGATGTTGGGAATTTGATCTCTAGTTCCCCTGCAGTTTCTAAATCCAGCTTGAACATCTGGAAATTCTTGGTTAACATACTACTGAAGCCTAGCTAGGAGGATTTTGAACACGACCTCGCTAGCATGTGAAATGAATGCAATTGTGCTGTAGTTTGAATGTTCTTTGGAATTGCCTTTCTTTGGGATTTGAATGAAAACTGACCTTTTCCAGTCCTGTGGCTACTGCTGAGTTTTCCAAATATGCTGGCGTACTGAGTACAGCACTTTCACAACATCATGTTTTAGGACTTGAAATAGCTCAGCTGGAATTCCATCTTGTTCATAGTGATGCTTCCTAAGGCCCATTTGACTTCACACTCCAGGATGTTTGGTTCTAGGTGAGTGATCACAACATCATGGTTATCCGGGTCATTAAGATTTTTAAATATAGTTCTTCTGTGTATTCTTACCACCTCTTCTTAATATCTTCTGCTTCTGTTAGGTTTAAACCATTTCTGTCCTTTATTGAGCCTATCTTTGCATAAAATGTTTCCTTGGTTTCTCTAATTTTCTTGAAGAGATCTCTAGTCTTTCCCATTCTGTTGTTTTCCTCTATTTCCTTGTATTGATCACTGAGGAAGGCTTTCTTATCTCTCATTGCTATCCTTTGGAATGCTGCATTCAGTTGGGTATATCTTTCCTTTTGTGCTTTGCCTTTCGCTTCTTTTCTTTTCTTAGCTATTTGTAAGGCCTCCTCAGACAACCATTTTGCCTTATTTCATTCCTTTTTCTTGGGGATGGTTTTGATCACTGCCTCCTGTACAATGTTACAAACCTCTGCTCATCATTCTTTAGGCATCCTGTCTATCAGATCTAATCCCTTAAATCTCGTTGTCACTTCCACTGTATAATTGTAAGGGATTTGACTTAGGTCATACCTGAGGCCTAGTGGTTTTCCATACTTTCTTCAATTTGAGTCTGAATTTGGCAATAAGGAGTTCATGATCTGAGCCACAGCCAGCTCCTAATCTTGTTTTTACTGACTGTGTAGAGCTTCTCCATCTTCAGCTGCAAAGATATAATCAGTTTGATTTTGGTATTGAAATCTGGTGGTGTTCATCTCTTATGTTGCTGGAAAATGCTGTTTGCTATGACCAGTGCATTCTTTTGGCAAAACTCTGTTAGCCTTTGCCCTGCTTCATTTTCTGTTCCAAGGCCAAACTTGCCTGTTACTCCAGGTATCTCTTAACTTCCTAATTTTGCATTCCAGTTCCTTTTGCTGAAAAGGACATCTTTTTTTGGGTGTTAGTTCTAGAAGTTCTTGTAGGTCTTCATAGAACTGTTCAACTTCAGCTTCTTCAGCATCACTGTTTGGGGCATAGACTTGGATTACTGTGATATTGAAAGGTTTGCCTTGGAAACGAATAGAAATCATTCTGTCGTTTTTGAGATTGCAGCCAAGTACTGCATTTTGGACTCTTTTGTTGACTATGAGGGCTACTCCATTTTTTCTAAGGGATTCTTGCACACCGTAGTAGATATAATGGTCATCTGAATTAAATTCACCCATTCCAGTCCATTTTAGTTCACTGATTCCTAAAATGTCTGTGTTCACTCTTGCCATCTCCTGTTTGACCACTTCCAATTTGCCTTGATTCATGGACCTAACATTTTAGGTTCCAATATTGCTCTTTACAGCATCAGACTTTACTTTCACCACAGCTGGGCATTGTGTCTGCTTTGGCTTAGCCTTTTTTGTTCCTTCTGGAACTATTTGTCTGCTCTTCTCCAGTAGCATTTTCGGCATCTACTGACCTAGGGAGTTGGTCTTTCTGAGTCATATCTTTATGCCTTTTCCCTGTTCACGGGGTTCTCAAGGCAAGAACGCTGAAGTGGTTTGCTATTCCCTTCTCCAGGACCACATTTTGTCAGAACTCTCCACTGTGACCTGTCCATCTTGGGTGGCCCTGCATGGCATGGCTCATAGTTTACAGCAACTGCTGTAAACAGCCTAAAATAGGAGAATCTTCCCAAATAGTCTTTGGACCTCTACTTTCTGCCTCCTTGAATCACTCCATCTACTTTCCTGAGTTTTCTAGAAATGCTGGTGAATGGTAGACATTTTTTTTCATAGTAACCCTAAACCTTTCTTTTCTGGAAAATGTTCAGAGAATCTAGGTTAGACTTGGATTACTGTGATATTGAAAGTTTTTATAAAATCATCTTGGACCTCATAAAAATACCAAGGAGAATTCTGAGAGCTAGGAATCATAAAATCTGTCTTCAGTGCTTATAGAGAGAAAATACTATTGGGCACAGTAGTAGTTTCACAGTTAAGATTGTTACTGTTCCAGTAATTAAAGTCTTCCTAAATTGTTATTTAGTTTTAAAAAAAAGTGCATTCATTTAGGCAGTTGGTTCTTACTTCTTATTTGTAGCTGGTTATTCTAGCTTGTACCAGCTTCAGCCTATCTCTACCCCTCTACATACATATACATATGCAAATTCTATTTTTGCATTTGAATACTGGGAACCATTAGGAGAGAGAAAATGGTGTCAAGTTATAAATACAGTTTTTTTGTGTAATTTTAAAATGACAGGATTTTAAGAATCGATCTCTACAATTTAACTTTTTTTTGCTCAAATATTCATTCTAATACTTAAAAAACCCTCTCAACTATTTTAAAACTTTACTTTTACCTTCTAATGCTGTTTAAGAGTTCTTACTTTTTCATTAAGTTTTTATTGGATTCTAAAGAAAAGACACTTTAAATAAGCATTGATTATATTAGAAAAGATCATATTATGTTAGAAAGATAGCAGCATCACTTGTTATTGAATATCCTCTTAACCCCTTCATATCTGTATTTTTAAGAAAAGCTATTTGTTTTGTATTATTAATATTAATATTAATAAGCACATGTATTTACAACTGAGCTTTTCTCAGAGGGATTCTTCTCACTGCTTGATTTTCATAAGTCTTAGAAGCACTTGCTTTGTCTTTCAAATAGCCTTAAGAATTGAGGCTATGTGATAAGGAAATACTACCCGTAACATTTGGGCTGGAAGAAGCACAAGCTGGAATCAAGATTGCTGGGAGAAATATCAATAACCTCAGATATGCAGATGACACCACCCTTATGGCAGAAAGTGAAGAGGAACTAAAAAGCCTCTTGATGAAGGTGAAAGAGGAGAGTGAAAAAGATGGCTTAAAGCTCAACATTCAGAAAACTAAGAATGGCATCCGGTCCCATCACTTCATAGGAAATAGATGGGGAAACAGTGGAAACAGTGTCAGACTTTATTTTTTTGGTCTCCAAAATCACTGCAGATAGTGATTACAGCCATGATATGAAAAGATGCTTACTCCTTGGAAGGAAAGTTATGACCAACTTAGATAGCATATTCAAAAGCAGAGACATTACTTTGTCAACAAAGGTCCATCTAGTCAAGACTATGGTTTTTCCCGTGGTGATGTATAGATGTGAGACTATGGTTTTTCCCATGGTGATGTATGGATGTGAGAGTTGGACTGTGAAGAAAGTTGAGCACCGAAGAATTGATGCTTTTGATCTGTGGTGTTGGAGAAGACTCTTGAGAGTCCCTTGGACTGCAAGGAGATCCAATCAGTCCATGCTAAAGGAGATTAGTCCTGGATGTTCTCTGGAAGGAAAGATGCTAAAGCTGAAACTCCAGTACTTTGGCCACCTCATGCGAAGAGTTGACTCATTGGAAAAGACTCTGATGCTGGGAGGGATTGGGGGCAGGAGGAGAAGGGGACGACAGAGTATGAGATGGCTGGATGGCATCACCAACTCGATGGGCGTGGGTTTGGGTGAACTCCGGGAGTTGGTGATGGACAGGGAGGCCTGGCGTGCTGTGATTCATGGGGTCGCAAAGAATCGGACATGATTGAGTGACTGAACTGAACTGAACATTTTTTAAGTGGTGCATATATTTGTCACTACATATTATTCTTCAATAGGTTTGATCAGAGTAATAATAAAGTTGTCTTGAGCTTTTCCTATAATGTGTGAAATTTATTTGCTCCTTGTAACAACCCTATAAGGTAATTTGATATAAAGCATTTAGCAACCTATAAGGCTTGGTTTCTGGCCCATTGGAATGAATTTGGGGTACAGAGCTGGATCAGGGTTGTCAGATTTCTGCTGTTCAGAGCATTAGATTTTCAATATTTAAATTTAATGTTTCCAATACAGAGGCCACACAGGGGCTGAGGCCTGGGTGGAGGCTGTGTGAGTGGGCACTGTGATGCTTGAGATGGCAGCAAGTTATCTACTGGCATAAAAATATTTCAATGTTTTAAGGAGCCAGATCTCTCATCCTGGTGCATGTTGAAGAATATTAGTACTAGTGGTGGCACTGTTACCCCCAGTCTGCAGGAAATCAAGGCACAGAGGGATCAAGTACCTCACTGAAGTTCATAACTAATACACGGTGAAGATGGACTTGAAACAGGAATGTTGGTGCCAGGACCTGTGCTCTTAGTGTGTAATACCGCTTCAGAGAGATGTGTGCTGCTTGTCTTTTTTTTAAGTTTAAAATTTCACTTTATTTATTTATTTTTAAAATTGAGGTATAGTTGATTTATTATGTTGTGTTAGTTTCAGGTGTACAGCAAAGTGATTCCATTACACACACACACACACACACACACACACACACGTATACGCATGTATATGTTTTCTTTTTCAGTTTTTGTTTGTTTTTTCCATTATGGGCTATTCTATGGGTATAGAATGTAGATCCCTGTGCTATAGAGTAGGACCTTGTTTATTTTATATATACTAGTTTGTATCTGCTCATTTCAGACTCCTAATTTGTCCCTTCCCCACTTCCTTCCCTGATTGGTAACCGTAAGTTTTCTAAGTCTGTGAGTCTGTTTCTATATTGTAAGCAAGTTCATTTGTATTATCTTTTAGATTCTACATATAAGTGATATCATATGATATTTGTCTTCCTCTGTCTTACTTAATATGATAATCTCTAAATCCATCCATTTTGCTGCAGATGGCATTATTTCATTCTTTGTTATGGTTGAGTAATATTTTATCATATGTATATACCACATCTTTATCTGTTCAACTGTTGATGAACATTTAGGTTGCTTCCATGTCTTGCTGCTGCTGCTAAATCGCTTCAGTCGTGTCTGACTCTGTGCGACCCCATAGATGGCAGCCCACCAGGCTCTCCCGCCTCTGGGATTCTCCAGGCAAGAACACTGCAGTGGGTTGCCATTTCCTTCTCCAATGCGTGAAAGTGAAAAGTGAAACTGAAGTCACTCAGTTGTGTCAGAATCTTCGCGACCCCATGGACCACAGCCTAATATAAATAGTGGTTGCTATAAATATGTATCTTTTTGAATTAGACAGTTACTCTTTTCCAGATGTTTGCCCAGGAGTGGAATTGCTAGATCATATGGTAACTCTATTTTCAGTTTTTTAAGAAACTTCCATATTTTCCATAGTGGCTGCACCAATTTATATTACCACCAACAATGTAAGAAGATTCCCTTTTTTTTCTGCATACTTGCCAGCATTTATTATTTGTAGACTTTTTATTGATGGTCATTCTGACTGGTATGAGGTGATACCTCATTGTAGTTTTGGTTTGCATTTGTCTAATAATTAGCGTTCTGCTTATCTTAAACCTCAATGAACGGTATAGAAATTGAGTGGAAGGGAGACAAGTGAACTTTAAAATGGATATCAAGCTGCTTGATTCTCTATCACAAATGATATCCCTAAGAAATTCGGTTGTGAAATGAGATTCAGAAACCATAAAGGAGAAAATTGCAATAGAATGTGTCTGGTATATATTTTTTTAGTTTTCAAAAGTATGAAAAACTATGTAAGTCCATTTTAAATTGGAAATGGGTTGATTTAAAAAGAAATGAAAAGAATTTATTAAAGTGTTCAATTAAATTGTGATGTGAGAAATGTTGCAAGTATATAAAGTATATTAAATATAAATACATATATTATAAATATACATTTTATATACTAAATCATTAAAATTGTAATGTGAGAAAATATTATGAACTCATAAGGTGTTGCCTATCATAAAATGGATAAAAACATGCAGTAATTGTGCTCTAAGTTTTTCTAGATCCTTTAATTCTTACTCTTCCTGACTGTCTATTATTTTAGCCTTGATTCCTTGTTGGTTTTATTAGGGAGGATGAGAGCATGGCTGCTGTGTGTGGGGTTAAAATCTGAGCGAGCATGAAGCAGTGTTTTAGCTTGTGGACTCAACAGTATTAAGAGGACAAGATGGTGTCCCATGTCTAGCACAGCACTTAGTTGGTGGGTGCTCTAGGCAGCTGAGTCTACCTTTCAGGGCACAGGCAACGTACAAATTCTTCAGTGAGAAGAGCTCCATTCTTACATATTGCCTTTTCCTCTTTTGATCACTTCAGTTTTTGTAGAACAAAATGACTGTAATAATATATTCCAGTTTCTTTTTGGCATCTTTGCTGTGGGGTTAGCAAAGTTTGATTCAGAGTGTGGACTCTGGATCATTACTGCTTGAGTTTGTCTCTCAGCCTACCACCTACTAACTTTGAAACCCTGGGCACATTCCTTATCCTTATCCTGGACACATTCTTTATCCTCTTTGTATGTTACCTCATCTCCAAAATTGGGATAGTAAGAGTACCTGCCTCATAGTACTGTCCTGAGAATAAAATGTGTTAGTGAGGTTAATACAAATAAGGGGCTTAAGAAAATTCTTGGAAGCATAGAAAATGCTCAAAAATGTTGATTACTTCTGAAAGTCAAAGCATACAGGTGACCACCTACAGTTTACTTATGAAAACCAGCATGAAAACAGACAATAGTAAGAATCTGCAAAGTGTATGATACTCTGTGAGAACTGTTACTAGATGTCTAGTGAGAGACAGAGAAATCAAAGAGACTGCTCCCATTGAATGAGGTTAGTCATGTTGTTAATTGCCAAGCAGAAGTTCAAAACAAGGTAGCAAAACAGGGGCCTGGTTTACTGTGCTCTTGATGATCAACACTGTGCTTCATTACTCATTTTGTGGGGAGAATAAGACAGTGGTCCTGCCTAATGAGGAGATCAAATGTGCCACTAGAACAGAATCATCAGACTTAGTCAAACATTAAGTAATTTTAATGAATTTTTTTCACTGATTTTTTTTTTTTTTTATGAGTGTCAAATGTACGTTGCAACAGAGCAGTCTTGGAGCCATTCTCATCATCATACATTTGAATGCACTCACCAACCACACCTCTCCCTGACAGAGTTATCAGTTACACCTTTCCCACTCTCTCCCGCAGAGTAAAGAGCTTCTTATGTTAGTTCTGCAATAATTACCTGAGAATTTTGGACAAGTCTGCAGTGTCTTGTGGGACTTGTTTCTCCATTTTTAAAATGAGGAGTTACATTCAAGGTTCTCTAATTGGACTTTCCAGTCTACTGTTATTATAAGATGGGGATAGTTATTCAATCAAATTTGGATAGAACTACAGTTATCAATTACTTCCTTGCTGGGCATAGTTAGGCAAGCTCCCTAGACTCCTGGAACTTTAGTTTCTTTATCTGTGCGATGAGGAACAGGATAGTATTTGCAGTGAGGATTCAGTGATATAGTCTGTGTGAATTACTGGGAACAATGTCTGGCTGTATGGCAGGCACTCAATAATTTCAGATATTACCATTATTTACAGCAAAGTTCAGACTCTTTTGTTGACTATGAGGGGGCAGGTCAAGAAGCAACAGTTAGAACTGGACATGGAATAACAGACTGGTTACAAATTGGGAAAGGAGTACGTCAAGCCTGTATATTGTCACCCTGCTTATTTAACTTATATGCAGAGTACATCATGAGAAAATGCTGGACTGGATGAAGCACAAGCTGGAATCAAGGTTTCTGGAAGAAATATCAATAACCTCAGATACCCATATGATACTACCCTTATGGCAGAAAGCGAAGATGGTGAAAGTAAAAGAGGAGAGTGAAAAAGTTGGCTTAAAATTCAACATTCAAAAAACTAAGATCATGGCATCTGGTCCCATAACTTCATGGCAAACAGATGGGGAATCAATGGAAATAGTGAGAGACTTTATTTTTTTTTGGCTCCAAAATCACTGCATATGGTGACTGCAGCCATGAAATTAAAAGATGCCTGCTCCTGAAAAGAAAAGCTATGACTAACCTAGAGAGCATATTAAAAAGCAGAGATACTACTTTGCCAACAAAGGTCCATCTAGTCAAAGCTATAGTTTTTCCTGTAGTCATGTATGAATGTGAGAGTTGGACTATACAGAAAGCTGAGCACCAAAGAATTGATGCTTTTGAACTGTGGTGTTGGAGAAGACTCTTAAGAGTCCCTTGGACTGCAAGGAGATCCAACCAGTCCATCCTAAAGGAAATCAATCCTGAATAATCATTGAAAAGACTGATGCTGAAGCTGAAACTCCAATACTTGGCTACCTGGCATGAAGGACTGACTCATTGGAAAAGACCCTGATGCTGGGAAAAATTGAAGGAGGGAGGAGAAGGGGAAGACAGAGGATGAGATGGTTGGATAGCATCACCGACTCAATGGACATGCGTTTGAGCAAGCTCCAGGAGTTGGTGATGGACAGCGAAGCTTGGTGTGCTGCAATCCATCGGGTTACAGAGTCAGACACAATTGAGTTAGACACAACTGAGACACAACTGAACTGAACTGAATAGCAAAGTTGGCAATACATTTAGAAATCATTAAATTAATTCCACGCCATCGTTATTTATATAAAACAGTACACTAGAGCCTCACATTTAACTTTCAGCTTCCAGTTGGGTTCCAGGTAGGACATTTATCTTAGATGTAAAATGCCAGTGGATGTTAATAATAGCCTACATTGCTTGAACCTTTGGCACAGTGTCTGTTGCTGTGTCTGACAATAATGCATTACTTTGCATCACTTACATTACTTATTCTGTACAGCAGTCCTTTTAAGTAGATATTGCTATCCATGTTAAATTGCTTTGCATATAAGCATAATTTACTCTTTACAATAATGCTATTAGGAGAAGGCAATGGCACCCCACTCCAGTACTCTTGCCTGGAAAATCCCATGGATGGAGGAGCCTGGAAGGCTGCAGCCCATGGGGTCGCTGAGGGTCGGACACGACTGAGTGACTTCACTTTCACTTTTCACTTTCATGCTTTGGAGAAGGAAATGGCAACCCACTTCAGTGTTCTTGCTTGGAGAATCCCAGGGACAGGGGAGCCTGGTGGGCTGCCGTCTATGGGGTCGCACAGAGTTGGACATGACTGAAGCGACTTAGCAGCATGTACTTAAAAAATATCTATAAACAGATGAGAAAACTGAGGCTTACAGAGGTTAAGTAGTGGGGCCAGTTTTCAGAGCCAGATCTTTATGATTCTAGTGTCCTTAGTCATATTTTCACATTGCATGTGACATCATATTATGCATCTTCCATCATGATATCTCTCATTCACATGCTAGGAGCAATCCCCCCACCCCCACCCCAAAAAACTAAAGAACTGGCATTTCTCCCTCCTTTCTTTGAAACAACTACATGACTTCCTCTAAGTGGTTCTTACTAAGAAGCTTAGATCCAAATATGAGACTCAAATGCAATAATTCTATAATGCTGATAAACTGCATATTTAAGTTTTCCTGGTATTTATGTCTACTCTCTTATTGGTATTTTGCCCAGTCCTAATTTTTAATTCTGAATTTTAATTTTTAATTTAACAAACTATTAGATATAAAATGAGCTACAAGGACATATTGTATAACACAGGGAGTATAGCCAATATTTTATAACAACTTTAAATGGAATATAATCTTTAAAAGTTGTGAGTCACTATATAATACACCTGTAACTTATTTAATATTGTATATCAACTGTACTTCAATAAAAATAAATTAAAAGATAAAATAAAAATTAACCATCTGTTTTATTCAAACTATAAGCCATAGTCAGATCTTTTGTGGAGCAAGACAAATGAATAAATAAATAAAGCCTATATCTGTAGCTTGATCAATTGCTTAACAAGGTGGATTAAAGGTAAGATAGCTATTGACTGAGAGTGACCACTGCTTCTGATTATTTCCACAAATTTTATGAATCTCAAATAATCAAATGATAAAATATACATTTTTGCGTGTCAATATTATGGGTTGTTATCTGGAGTTATAATTCCTTTCTGTGAGGTAATAAACATTTTAAGAGCATGCCAAGAGTAATATGTCATTCAATAACTGTTGACTAATGGTTAGTTAAGCATTATGAATTAGTAATTATGAATGTATGTACCCTGAGAAGCAGTCCTTCACAGATAATTGTACAGCACATAAACAAAACAAAAAAGTGGAATAATTTTTTAAAAAGAAACTAAAGAGAGGTCATATTTCAGTCTAATTCAGGGGCAATTCAATTCAATAGAGAATTCATTTATTTCACAAAAAGAAATGTTCTAAGATGTGATGGAGGTTAAAGATTATGCGCGTAACACTAGGCAGTCTGGCTTCTTTGGATGCTTTTATCACATTACGAGGTGCTTCCCAGGTGGTGCAGTGGTAAAGAATCCACCTGCAAACGCAGGAGATGCAAGGGACGGAGCTTCCATCCCTGGGTTGGGAAGATCCCCTGGAGAAGGAAACGGCAACCCACTCCTGTATTCTTACCTGGGAAATCTCACAGCAAAAGGGATCCCACTGAGCCTGGTGGACTACAGTCTATAGAGTCACAGAGAGTTGGACACGACTGAGCACAACAACAAAAACCACATCTCAAGATCAGATAGCATACATTCAAATTCTCAACTAAATAGTTTAAACTATTTGTATGATTTTACCTTATACAGTTTAACTTTTCTAATTGACACTTATTGAGTCTTTACTGTGTCCCAGGTTTGGGTTGAGATAACCTGAGGGAACAAAACAGACAACAGTCCTATTCTCATTGAGGTAGGCTGAGAAATGCCCACCAAAATAGTTGATATCATGGTCCCAGGAACCTGTGAATATGTTACTTTTTGTGGCAAAGGGACTTTGCTGGTAGGATTAAGTTAAGGACCTTCAGATGTGAAGTTAGCCTGAATTATCCTGGTGAGCCTCTAAATGTGATTAGAAGTGTCTTTACAAGAGGGAGACAGAGGTTTTCCTTCAGTAAAGGAGAAGGTAGAGATTGGAGTAGTGTGCTTTAAAGTTATAGGAAGGGCCCACAAATCAAGAAATGAGGATGGCTTCTAAAAGTTGAAAAAAAGAAAGAGATGGGTCCTTCCATCAGAGCCTCCCTGCTGACACCTTAACGGAAGCCTGTGGAAACTGACTTTGGACTTCTGACCTCCAGAACCATAAGAGAGCACATTTGTGTTGCTTAAGCCACCAAGTTTGTGGTAGTTTATTATTGCAGCCATGGGACATTAAGGCATTCATGGAGATGTCATTCTAGAAGATGAGGTAGAAAAATGTTAAAAGAAATAAGGAAATCATATATTTTGTTAGCATGTAGAAAGCACTATGGAAAAGAGAAAAAAGAGCACAGAGTAAGAGGGAGGGAGAGGGCCTGATCCACGCAGGGTGCTGGTGAGGTATGGTGGGCTGGTGCTACACTTTTTAGCATAACTAGGGAACAGACTTCATTGAGAGGGTGAGATTTGAACAAACACATGATGTTGGAAAAGGAGTTAGCTAAGTGGAGATCTGCGGGAAAATTATTCCGGATGGAGAGAACAAGAGTACACACACCCTAAGGCAGGAAAAATAGCCAAGGTGATTAAGGTGAGAGGCAGAGGAATATTAGAGAAGTAGTTTTCAGGCTATTTATGTAAGCCTTTGTAGAATCTACTGTTAGGAAGAGGAAATCATTAATATCTGTTCTGTTTAGTTAAATGGGGGGATAACCATAGACACACAGACATCTTCTAAATTAGTTTCAAAATACCAGTTTGGGACAATGAAATCAATCAACCGATGATGTGTGTGAGAAAAAGTTTTCCATTGCTTTTGAGTGTAAATATATAATGACTGTACTTGAAGTCAACTAAGTTTAGCAGATATCATTGCCTCTTTTTATTTTATAAATATTTGCTTATTTTAAGGTCAAGCTTTTAATTCTGATGAAATAATTTCTTCTCAGTTTTTTTCTTCTTCTGGCACATAGTCTTGGATTACATCATGCACTTTTGGTATAGTCTATGTCTAGATTTGTGTTGTCAAGGCTGTATATTGTCACCCTGATTGTTTAACTTATATGCAGAGTACGTCATGAGAAATGCTGGACTGGATGAAGCACAAGCTGGAATCAAGATTGCTGGGAGAAATATCAATAACCTCAGATTTGCAGATGACACCACACTCATGGCAGAAAGCAAACTAAAGAGCCTCTTGATGAAAGTGAAAGAGAAGAGTGAAAAGGCTGGCTTAAAACGCAACATTCAGAAAATTAAGATCATGCATCTGGTCCCATCACTTCATGGCAAATAGATGGGGAAACAATGGAAACAGTGAGAGACTTTATTTTTTGGGCTCCAAAATCACTGCAGACGGTGACTGCAGCCATGAAATTAAAAGATGCTTGCTCCTTGGATGAAAAGTTATGACCAACCTAGACAGCAGAGACATTGCCAACAAATGTCTGGTTAGTCAAAGCTATGGTTTTTCCAGTATGGATGTGAGAGTTGGACTATAAAGAAAACTGAGTGCTGAAGAATTGATGCTTTTGAACTGTGGTGCTGGAGAAGACTCTTGAGAGTCCCTTGGACTGCAAGGAGATCCAACCAGTCCATCCTAAAGGAAATCAGTCCTGAATATTCTTCAGAAGGACTCATGTTGAAGCTGAACTCCAGTACTTTGGTCAGCTGACATGAAGAACGGACTCATTTGAAAAGACCCTGATGCTGGGAAAGAGTGAAAGTGGGAGGAGAAGGGGACAACAAAGGATAAGATGGTTGGATGGCATCACCAACTCAATGGACCTGAGTCTGAGTAAGCTCTTGGAATTGGTGATGAACAGGGAGGCCTGGCATGCTGCAGTTCACAGGGTTGCAAAGAGTCGGACATGACTGAGTGACTGAACTGAACTGATGTCTGAATTTAATGTACCTGAAATTAGTAGAATCTACATATGAGGCAGAGGTAATTAAATTTTAGTTAGATGGGTCAGCCTCAGGCCTTCCTGACCAAACAGCTAGACTGACCACTCGAGGAGATTTCCTGGCAAGTTGAAGGCATAATGACACAGTGATGGCCAGTCTAATCCTAGACCAGTGGTTCATTTCATATTCCAAGCACCTTCAGGCTATCAGTGGCAGCATGGCTTACAGTGTGTTTTCTATACCACACCCTGATGTGGTTAAATTCCAAGATAACCTGCAGATGTGGTGTGAATTATGAGCTCCACTTCTCTTTCTTCTTCACTTATTATATTTGGGTGGTGACTATCATGCCAGTTCTATCAAAGGTCCCTTGCCCACTTGAGTTTTAGCTGTAGAACTTGATGGCAATCTCACTCCAGAAAGCCTAAAATCATTGTATCCAGAACTTTGTTCAAACTAAACAAATAAACGTTTGTTGAATAAATGAGTAAGCCAGTGGTAGAATTAGCAGGGTGTGTCTGTCCTTGCTAGAATCTTCTCTAGCAGATTCCTGGGCCTGTTCTGATGATCAGTGGACTCGGATCACAAACCAAGGGGAACTGGAGTACACTTTCCCATGGAGTATGTGGGATGAGTCCTAGGCACTTGCATGTCCAGTGAGCTGATTTCCACTAATCCCACTGCATTCACCTAGTCTTTACAAATGGCTTTCCCCTTAGTTTTTTAAATTCTGTCCTCTAGTTCCCTCTGTGACTCATATTCTGTATGGAGTGCTATCCAGATGCCCGTGTCCTGACCATGCACCTGGTATATGGAATGGTTGTTCTCATGTAGAGGTCAAAGAGTAGGATTAGGATTTTGTATTAGGTTCTGCAGAGAAAGAGAGCCACTAGGCTGTATGTGTATGTGTATATATATTGAACACCTGAATAGAACAAAAAGGCCGGGCTCCCCAAGCAAGAGGGAATTTTCCAGCTGTCTACCTTTGGACTCGAACTGGAGCATGGTTCTGCTGAGTCTCTGCCTGTGGGCTGAATACTCATGTAATATATTAAGTATACATATGTAATATATATTTTATATATGATGTATATATGAATATGAGTGTTGTATATATTTGTAATGTATATATACACATACACACATGTGCACACAAGCACATAGATACCTTATTTATTCTGTTTTTCTGGAGAACTAATCCAGAATCCTAGGGCTTCCCAGGTGGCTCAGCGGTAAAGAATCCACCTGTAACGCAGGAGATGTGGGTTTGATCCCTGGGTCAGGAAGATCCCCTTGAGAAGGAAATGGCAACTCACTCCAGTACTCTTGCCTGGAAAATCCCATGGACAGAGGAGCCTGGCGGGCTACAGTCCATGGGGTTGCAAAAGAGTTGAACATGACTGAGTGACTAAACAACAACATAGAATCCTGAAGACTATTCTAGCCCTGCCATGTCTCTTTTTCTCTCTCCCTTGCCTCTTGTTCTCCAGTGTATAGATGAAACATCTGAAGATCAGAAGGATCCAGTGACTTTTCCAAGATAATCAGCAAATTGATGACTAAGTTGGCATGTTGAGCCATTGTTGGAGTAGGGAGAGAGGGGGCATCACTGATGGCTAAAATGTTGACCCACTGGATACTTGGGATTGTTTAAAAGAACAGAGATATCAGGAGAATGTTCACATTTTGAGACAAAGTTCCAGCCTCATTCAATTGTGCTTAGACCATCAGCTGTGGCGGAGATGCAGAAGGTGTTCAATGTGTAGGAGAAATATTTCCCCTCTGGAATGGGAGACTTTCTTCTGATGATTGTCCTGCTGAGAAAAAAGATTTATTCTCAATTATGATGATGTGCAAAGACAAACTCCCAACATGTGTGGAAAAGCTAAGTTTCTGTTTGTCAAGGACACAGCATTCTGACAGCAGCGTTGCTCCCTCTGGTTAGTGATAACTGGTTCTGCAGACACTTTCACAAGATGAGAGCCTCTTACTGTTGGAGAAGTCACATCTGAGAGCCAAGATGTTTTTGAACTAAAAAAGTTTATGACCATGCAGAGCTTTCAACTTTCAATTTGATTTAAAAAATTTTTATGATAGGAGGAGAAACAGCAACAACCATGTTAACATAAGTTCCACTGGCTTTTAGAAAATGAGACTTGATGCCTCAGCTTTGCCTGGGTAGGAAGCAAGTTGTGGAAAAGATGGCTAATGAGTTGCACAATTCCATCTGAGAACGACTTTTTCCTCTCAATTTTTTTTTTCTGTCTTGTGTGTTGGATAATTTGAGAGTATTTTTTGTTTTTATTTATTCAGCCTATAATTTTGATCTCCACTTCACAATGTCTCCAGAGATACAGTTACTGAGACAAGGGAAAATAAAAGTATATGTGGTGATTTAATACACTATTATGATCATAAACAAAGGAATTATGCTGAGTTTTAGGGAAATACAAAAATACAAAGGACACAGCCTCACCGTCAGTTTAGCAGGTAGAGAGTTTTTAATGCCATAGGGGAAAATTGTTATAGAAATTTATCCGTTCACTTACCAAATTTTATTGATTGTATGTTGTAGCCTAGAGGAACCCAGAAAACTAGGATCCAGTGTTTGTTGTGTGGAAGCTGAGAAAGAAATGTAAAAAGTAGGGGAAAAGTACACTTAAAAATACTACAATATAAATTTTTTCTCTTTTTTGGTCTCTCTTTGGACTTGTCATGGTGTTTATTTGCTACTTGATGTTCTAAAAAAATAGAAATTAAAATGTTAGATTACTAGGATGAATTTTCTTGTTCCTTTCTATGTTGTGCAATGCCAATTCAAATGCAAATATCACATTTCACTTGGGTGCGGAGTCACCAAAATTACACAATTTCTATTTTGTGGCTTGTCGTTCAAGGCTGCCTCTAGCTGGTAAGAGACAAACTCAAGACAGAATGAGAAAGACTTGGAAGGAAGAAGAGAAAATTCCCCAGAGTGGAGCTTTTTGAGGGGCCCTCCGGGAGCAGGGGCCAATACAAAACCCTCACAGGTACCCAAGGGTCTTTGAGGTGTGTGTGAATTTGCTTGAGCCTGATGGCTACTGGGTTCCTTCTCCCATCAAACTAGGGACCCATGTGCAGTGTCTGTACAGGGTTTGGGCCCGAGGGATCGAGCCAGGTGGCTCCTTATTTCCATGGGCCTACTGCCTCAGTTCATAGTAGATGGGAGACCCCTGAGGAAATGGCAACCCACTCCACTATTCTTGCCTGGGAAATCTCATGGATAGAGGAGCCTGGTGGGTTGCAGTCCATGGGGTCACAAGGGTTGGACACGATTGAACTACTGAGCATGTGAAGATCTTAAACCTCTGTGCCCAGATGTGCTCAGTACTTGGATGAAGGGGTGAGAAGCCTGTTCTGCCCAGCCCAGATAAGCTCATCTGGCATGGAAGTGCAGCAGCCATGCTTGGCCCCAAGATGCCTTATCCTTACCCTACCCAAGCTCATGGCCAGGCCTCTTCCTTGTTGAAGAGTGGCCCTTATGCCCACCCTACCCAATCTCATGGCCAGGCCCCTTCCTTGGTGAAGAATGGCAGCAGTTACCATGTGAGGGTGTCGATGGAGGCTGGCTGAGGTCTGGGACACGGGACTGGGTGGCCAAGAACCCATCCCAGGGAGGCCCATCCCGAGGAGGTGAATGTGTACAGGATTTGGAGGTCTCAGCTGGGGGTGCAGGCTCTATTGTCTGATTGGACTTAACTTAAATACACAATTCAAAGCTAAAATGATTGAGAAATTTCAAGATGGCTGCATGCTGAAGCAGGCAGTCCTATTTGAGTTCAGCTTATGGATATATTTTTTACACCCCTGAGATGGCTCCATCTTTCAGAGAAGGCAATTTCTCCTTTGTGTCAAGTTGGGGGAATAATGAATCTATCAATATTTTCTTCTTCCAGCAAGGGACTCATTTTAATGCTTTTTTTAAAGGGCGATTTTCTTTACTTTGGCAAGGATGGTCTCATGATCTTTGTGGTGGTTTCAGATTTGCTCTGGGTTTGGATGTGGGTGTTTTGAAACTTCACTGAAGTAAAATCCATGAGAAAATTGTAGACAAGTATTGAATGCAGATAAAGAATCAAGATGACCCCTGATAACCACTTAGCCACAAAAGAACATTCTGTGATAGCTGCCAATATTGGGAAACCTTGCTTGTCAAACCACAGCATGCAGGGGTGTCTTAGCTGCCAGTGAGGCAGTTGCGCTAGGAGTTAGGATCAAGGAGTTGAGCAGACCTGGTACTGAATTCATTCTGTGTTAAGCAGTTTAACGCCTTAATCTTTCTGTGCCTCAATTATCTCTGTGCAAAGTGAGGGTCATGGTTTTGCCTTTTTAAAATAGAGTTCTTGGAAAAGTTAATTTAATATATATGTAAAGTGTTTAGCATTGAGACACAGTCAGTCCTCAATAGCTGTAAATTCTATATCTTTTCATATGCAAGCATGCAGAAAAAAGTGAAGGTGGCAGTTTCTTTGCAAAACAGTCTTCCTTTGTGGCCCCTGTCTGTGATCCCCAGTGCCTTCAGGAATTTCTGTGATGCTGTGTCTGGTCCATTCTCTCCCCTGGTGCAAACTTGTCCTTGTCACTTCACTTTTGTCAAACACTGTATGTCTTGTGTCTCACCTGCTCAGGGGCCACTTAAAAATAATAGGTTACTGGGTGGATTAAATTTGCTTCTTAGTTGGATCCTAGATATCTATATGAAATATTGAAGTCAGATAAGACAGGAAGAAAAATGTGAAGAGGGCTAATAGAATCCTGGAAAGGGATGAAGATGAAATGGAAAGAAGAGGGAAAAAAAAACCAGGGGGTCATTAACAAGAACTAGCATGTTAGTATAGATTTTTAAGCTCCTTGAGGGCAGAAACAGAGGCTACCTGATCCCTACATTTCAAACTTTGTTAGCATAACACGTTGCTCACTTTGAGTCTAGTAAATGTGTAGAATAAATAGTGAATGGTGATAGGCACCCAGAGCTCCAGTGGGAGTAGCCAATAGCAGGGTCCAGGCTAATGGGGAGATGTGGGGATGGATAGGAGATTTAAGAGGATCTGCATCGGCCCCCTATCCCTGAACGAAGCAGAAATTGCTGAGTATTTTATGGTTTGGTTTGCACCTCACTTTCAGCATAGGTGTGTGATCTTGGGCAAAGAATTTATTTTTGTCTGGGCTTCAGTTTCCTCATCTCTCCTCTGAGCAATGAGGATAGAATAACCACCTGGTAGCATTGATGTGTACACTTAAAGAACCCATCACAGTGCTGGGCAAAGGGCAGACAATCAGTATATATCCTCTTTCTCTTCTGCTTCCTTCCAACTTTTTCCTTCTTTTCACCTCCTAGATTTTCCATTTTGCCTGTCTTGAAGCGTTAACAAAAGCATCAGTGCTAGAACAGTGGCGCTGTGGGTCTTGGATCTTGTGAAAGAATGTAGATGGATTATTGCAAAACTTCTTGTACCAAAAGAAAAACAATACTGGCATCTGCCCTTCTGGTGGTAGGCTTAGCAGCAACAAACTGTGTATAAAGGACAGTACTTTATGTCTTATTAAACCCAGAGGCAATACGAAGAGTTGGTGAGAGTATGGGTTTTTTGGTCAGATAAGTGTGGTTTTGTCACATGTATTTGCCACTCTAATCAGGCAAGTTTACTTCTTGATGCTTGGATTTCCACTTCTGAAGTATGTCCACTTAATTCATTCATTCTTTCCTGAGCACCTCCACAGCATGTGCAAAGTGCTGGACATACAATGGCAATGATAGACATGCAGTTAGCATAATATACAGAAATCACACTAATTTTTGAACATTGGAGTCTGAATAGGGATCAGGCAATGTGTGAGGGATTGAAGGAAGATTACTAAAGAAAACGGTGGCAGAAGGCCAAGGGACAGGTTGTAGGAGCTGAGGATGTCAGTGTGACTGGGGCAAAGAGTTTTAGGGCTGAGGAAGGAGAGTTAAGCCTCACGGCAGAAGTAGGAACATAGATTAAGAAGAGTCTTGAAAACCACTTTAAAGAATTCAGTTTATCCTAAGGGTAACAATAGCACTCCCCAAATAGTACTTTCCAGGGGAACTGGAGTCCAGTGGAACCCAATGAGTATGGTAGGTCTGGCAAGGAATAATTATTTTCCCATGAATTGGATATTGGTCTATGAGAGATATAAATGTTAGATTCACGAGGAAGGGAGGATGTACAAATCTGTTAGGGCTGCCATTACAAAGTATTGCAAATGGGGTGACTTAAACAACTGAAATGTCTCACAGCTCTGGAGGCTGGAAGTCCAGGATGAAGCTGTTGGCAGCATTGATTTGTTCTGAGGGCTGAGAGGGAAGACTTTGCTCTGGGCCTCTTTCCACGGCAGGTATTGTAACTGCGCCATCTTCACGGTCACGTGGTGTTCTCTCTGTATGTGTCTCTGTCTCTGAATCTCCCTCTTTTATAAGGACACCACTCAGATTGAATGGGACTCATCCTGATGGCCTCATTTTAACCTGGTTACCTCTGTAAAGGCCCTATCTCCAAATGAGGTCACTTTTTGAGGTGTTGGGGGTTAGGACTTCAATATGTGAATTTTAAAGGACACAGTGCAACCCATAATAGTGGGATTACTTACCAATGGCACCACAAATATTGGTTATCTGTATAGAGGAACTCCCTGGATTCCTACTTCACAAATACTCAAAAATAATTATCTGTAGGATTAAAGACTTAAATGTGGAAGGCACAAATGTTGAAATGTTTAGAAAATATATAGTAGAATATCTTATAATCCAGGTTCTGGAAAGACTTTTAAAATGGGACAGAAAAAATGCTAAAGTACAGCATAAAAGATGAGGTTTAAGATCTTGAAATTTGATCACATTAAATTAAGCACTGTGTAAAACAATGACAGCAAAGAAAGGAGAGTAAGGAAAATGAAGAGGCAAGCTGTGATTTGGAAAAAGATGTTTTCTCTACTACTGATAGAGAATTAGTATCTAGAACACATAAAGAATTAGTAAAGAGACCCAGAGAAGGCAATGGCAACCCACTCCAGTACTCTTGCCTGGAAAATCCCATGGACGGAAGGGCCTGGTGGGCTGCAGTCCATGGGGTCGCTAAGAGTCGGACACGACTGATCCACTTCACTTTCACTTTCATGCATTGGAGAAGGAAATGGCAACCCACTCCAGTGTTCTTGCCAGGAGAATCCCAGGGACAGGGGAGCCTGGTGGGCTGCCGTCTATGGGGTCGCACAGAGTTGGACACGACTGAAGCGACTTAGCAGCAGTAAAAAGACAACGAATCCAGTGAAAATTTGGACAAAAGAGATAGACAGATATTTCACAGAAAAAGAGACAGGAATGTAAAGAGAAATATAATTTAGGTCCCCAATGTGATATTATTTTACAACCGTCTGGTTAGTAATAATTAAAGAGATAGACAATTCCAAGTGTTGTCACAAATATGAAGGAAAACTCCTAGGCACAGCCTTATCCTGGAAAGTCGGACATTCTCAAACTCTGTGACCCAGTGATTTCACTCTAGGTATATGTCCTAGAGAAACTCCTACACAAAGTGATAAATACAAGATTATTCATAGTAGATTATTTCCTAAGAACAGAAAACGAAATAATCCTAATAACCATTAACAGGTTGATATTTGAAAAATTTGGATATCCAAATTTTTGTGACTGCAGAATTTTGTAAATGAATAACTCCTACCGCATACAATAATATCTGTGAATCTTATAAATCTTGTATTAAAAAAACAAGTTACAGGAGGTTAAGTTACAAAACAAGGAAAATTAAATAATACATTGGTTCATATACATATTTATGTAATAAAACAATACAATGCAAGAGAATGATGACAAACATGCAATTCAGGATAGTGGTTATCTCTGTTATCTCCGGGGGAAGGATACAGAAGAATGAAATGGAGACAGAAACATGAAGATAGATGTAACAATGTTAGTAATGTTCTTGTATAGCCTTTGCAATGGACTGAATGACTCTTTCCCCCCTCACCCCCCAAAATATGTTGCAATCCAAACCTCCAGTGTCTTAGAATGTGACTGTAGTAGGAAATAGGGTTGTTGCAGATGTAATCGATTAGGATCAGGTCGTACTGGAGTAGGGTGGATCCCAAATCCAATATGACTGGTCTTCTTATAAGAATATGACCATGTGAGGACAAAGAGAGAGAATGGCATGTGAAGATGAAAGCGGGGATTGGAGTGATGCATCTAAAAGCCAGGAATGATAAAGACTGCCAGCAAATCATCAGAAGCCATGCCAGGGATATGAAACAGATTCTCCCTCACAGCCCCTAAGAGGAACTAACCCTGCCAGCACCCTGATTTTGGATTCCTAAACTCCAGACTGCAAGATAATGTTTCTGTTTTTAAAGCCACTCAGTCTGTAGTACTTTGTAACAGCAGCCCTAGGAAATCCACACAGTCCTTAAATTAGATAGTAGGTGCATGGGTGTTTATTTTATAATTCACGACTTACAAATGCATTACATATGTTACTTTTGGTGTTTCAAAGAGTTACATAATAATTTTTTTTTAAAGAAGTTATTATTTTAATTACTGCCACACTGGGACATAGTTTCTAGCATGAATGTCAATGGTAAATTCCAGAAAAGTTTTCCTAGACAGTTTTATTAAAACTATAAAAATCAACTTCAACACGCCTGTTAATTTTTATGGAGTTTTTACTTCATCCTCAGTGTCATTGAGTCCCGGTTTCTCTGACTTTAATTATAATGTGCACACTTCTCTGAGCACAGTGTTCAGCATCCAATCCTGAATGAAGGTGATTGCCAAGCACACACCTGTCATGTTATCTCCTGTCAACAGGCTGACATCAGCTTTGGCGGGGAAGCCACCAAATCACATCAAGGTTTCAGACATAGGCTCCACAAAAGTAAGTGCCCTCCCATACCTCAAAGCCACACTAGAGCAAGGGCTCGGATGCTTTGTCCACACAGCTGTATTTCTGCCTCTTAGAAACAGTGTGTGACACAAAGTAGATGCTCAAGAAATTTGTTGAATGAAGGTGTAAGTTAAGAGTTTTATGTGTGTCCGCTTCTCAGCAGTAATGATACCAACTACTGTTTTTCAGAAGAATTTTATCAGCTACTCCCCTTCCCACCTCCCCCCCTCACCATCTCTCACCCCCTCCACCCACCAACTAATTTTTGATCTGTTTGTTTCCATCTGCTGATTTGCCAGCTCTTCTTCCTTATACTGGGGCTCCCCCGGTGGCTCAGCAGTAAAGAATCTGCCTGCCATGCAGGAGCCGCAGGAGACACGGGTTCCATCCCTTGGTCTGGAAGATGCCCTGGAGAAGGGCGTGGCAACCCACTCCAGTATTCTTGCCTGGAGAATCCCATGCACAAAGAAGCCTGGTGGGCTATAGTCCATAGAGTCACAAAGAGTCAGACACGACTGAAGTGATTTAGTACTTCTTTATATAAAGTCTTTATATAAGTACTTCTTTATATAAAGTCAGAGGCTGCCATTGGGAAATTTGAATAGGGGTCAGATTTGGGTGTAATAAGGCCAGATATGTATTTTTTTCTTTTAAGAGTAGTTAGTTAATTATTTACTCTTCCATATTAGTTAGTACCTTCCTTACTGATACTAATACATTCTATCTTGAGAAGAGATGTAGGTTCTTTAGAATCCTTTATTGAGATTCAGGTGAAATGTATCTTGATTAAGGAATGGATTCTAAAAATGGAACTCCAAGAATACATGCAAAGTAGACACTTTTTTTCTCCCCAAAGTAGATACTTTAAAAATAATAGGATTTATCTAGCACTTTGAAAAATAGATTAATAATGTTTTGAATATACATAATAAACATTATGACTTGAAATTGCTTTCATGAGAATTTTCTCTTTTTTACCCAGTAGATTAAGTAGCTGTTGTTTGTGAGATGTGCCAGTGAGAGATTGGGACTTTTTAAGATCTTGAAGTGTGATCCTGGAAATGTTGCTTGTACCACTGATGAATTCAAGCAATGTTAATAAGTGACCAGGAGGATAGACCTAGATGAGGATGGAGAGATAATTAAGACCTTTGCAGAAATGCAGTTCAGTGGGAGAGGTATAAGTAAATAGATAATTGTATCCAATGTGATTAAGTGATATTAATCACTAAAGGATAGAATAGTACTCTGTGTGATTAACATATTCCATGTGGTTTATTACATAGTTGTTTTTTGGACACTGGTCATTCAGATATACTATTTCTCTACTAACTAGAATATTTGGTTAACCAGAATTTTCAAGTGACTCTACTTGAGTAATAGTTTATTTTATAAGTTATGATCATATCATTAAAAAAAAAATCTGTGTCTACCACAGAGAAAAACTGCAATCATTCTTTTCTATAGTTAATGGCTAATTTATTTATCTCACTGTAGCATTTTATGATCCTTTTTAATTTCCAGGAGTTTAGAGACCCCTTCTGATTTTAGAACAGAGAAAAGAGGGTTTATTTCCATGAGGCATTGGTTTTTCACGTAAGTCGTGGCAATATTTTACTGACAAAAAAAGCAAAAGTCAGTAATACATTTCCATAAGCTATGAAAATGACAGAGCTAATAGGTACGGATCAAAACAATATAAGCAAAAAGCGGTTACAATATTAAAATGACTCGAATTACAATTCTTAATGAAATAGTGGATATTTCTTGATTATAAAACGATTTCAGCCAAATTTATTCGAGTTTCTTTGAGTAAATACACCACTAGAAATTCTCTCACCATTGAGCTTTTAAAATCATTAAAATGTTATTGCTTTATCTGCATGCGTCCTTCGAGAAGACGCCTCACCCTTTCCCTTCTCACCTTCTTTAGAAAGCTAGAAACAGTCCAGTCCTGTGACAGAGAATCCTAAGGCAGCGACTTCCCATTGACAACACGTGGCCCGAATGTTTTTCACTTCTTGGGGATATCGGCCCCTAAGCCCACCATCTCAAATGCACTATCTCTTTCTTTGTACCTGGTTTGATCTTTTCTAGATGGATTTGGGATGAACTGTCGGCAAACTACAATCTGACAGTTCCAATACGCTGTCACGACTGCTGTCTGCGCGCTTTCCTCGGCTCTCCTGATTGCTATTTTACAGCCGTAGAGATGGCGCCTTTAGCTGGAGAATGAGTTTAAAACAAAACTTTTCCCTAATTGCTCGGGCAGCTAAGAGGGCCGTAGTGATGCTGAGGAGGGGGGCTGTAGCATCTGAGCACGGTGCTGAAGTTTCTCCCGGTCAGGCTCAAGGCAAAAGGGGCGGAGAGGAAGGGGCGGAGGTCAACCGCGCCCTCCTCCCCGCCCAGGAGACGAGGACTGCTAGGTGCTAAAGGATCCAGCCAGCCCAGCGCACCAGGCAGGTTCCGCGCTGCGAGAGCGCGCGGAAGGACGCGAGGCGAGAGCGAGTCCGGGCCGGAGCCGTGGCCAGGGCGCTGCGCTGCGCTCAGGAGGCATCGGCGGCGGCGGCGAAGCAGAGCAGGGCGCGGGATGGCCCACGGGCTGGCGCGCCCTTCTGCTCCGCCTAGAGCCCTGCCCGCAGCCGGGGATGCCAAGGTCACCACCGCTCTAGCGGCTAGATTCCCACGCCTTGGTCTCCGGATGCTCAAGCCGACTGAGGTTTAGCCACCCCACTCTCGGACGCCCGGGGCGGCAGCAGGCAGCCGCACCCGAGGGCACCTGAGCCTGCGCTGGCCAACAAGTTTGGAACAGATGCCCCCAGCTGGGGATACAGCCTCAGAGGAAAGACCGACCCGTCCGGATTCTGAGGTGCGCGGCTGGGACCCGGGAGAACGGGTCTAAGAGGAGGGAAACGGGTAAAGGAAAAGATCCTCTTTCGCCCCTCGCTTCCCTGCCCGGGACACTTCGACTCCCACATCCGGATCAGCTCAGGTCTTTGGCGCCCCCGGGGTGGGAGGGAGACCGGCTCTCTGGCGTTTGAGCAATCGCAGAAAGTTTCAGCCAGTTAAGAGGTTTGGGAAGGATGTTGCAAGCAGAGGCCCGGGGGCGTCGGGGTAGCAGCGGGCGAAAGTAGCGCTGTGAGTAAGACTCGGAGGAGGCGGCCGCCCTGCGGGCAGACCGGGGCGACCCTTCTTGGGCCGGTCCCAGGAAAGGCTGGCTTCGGAATTCCTAGCCTCCGGGAAAGCTGTTGGGGAAACGCCGGCCGAAAGAGCTCGGGGCGGGGTGGCTGCGGTGGTGGGCATTAGAGGGTCTGTGACTCAGGCCTCAGCTCACCAGGGAAAGAGCTGTGTGTCAGTCGTGTCCAACTCTGCGACCCTGTGGGGTGTTGCCCGCCAGGCTCCTCCGTCCATGTGATTTTCCAGGCAAGAATACTGGAATGGATTGCCATATCCTTCTCCAGGGGATCTTCCTGACCCAGGGTTCAAACCCGGATCTCCTGCACTGCAGGCAGACTCTTTACCGTCTGGGCTACCAAGGAAGCCTTAGGGAAAGAGCTACAAATGAATAATTCGCCTTGGATATTGCTGCCCTGAACCTGTAGCTTAAGATCAGCAGCATCTAGGCAGAACTACCCACAGTGAGGGTGGTCCGTCTCCCTTGCTGTCACCCACCTGCATTTCTGCACAGGTGGTAGCCTTCCATGGATCATTGATGTGTGTGGTTTGCTGTTATTTGAGCTAAATCACATAGTTTTAGCTCAAATTCAGAACTTATTCAGAGAAGCCCATGCAGCGTCAGTGTGCTTGCGGCTCCACCCTGCACCCTTCCAAAATTTGGGGAAGATGATTTTTGTCTGCCTGACAAACAGACATAGCTCCCAAAGGAATAATGTACACGTTTGGGGCAAAGTTCATCAGAGGAAAAAGCAAAAAGTTTAGAAGGTCACGTAGTTATTAGAATAGACTATCATACTTTTAAAAATTCATTTGGGTTTAAATCTAGTCTTGTTAAGTGACTTGGTAAATCTGAAGTTTTAGGGTGTCAGTGAAGTGTCAGGAGGAGATTTAGGAGGTGCTCATTGGCAGAGTAGACACAGAAGTTAACCAAAAGGTCTCGGTTCTGGTAGCTTATTTACCTTGAAAATGAGTTGTGGAACCCCAGGCAGATATGTGCTGTTTACAGCATGATGCAGTCTGGCTCCTGATAGGCTGGAAAAATATGATTCCCACCATAGGGTGCTGGGGTGCCAGATGAGCAGTTTTCCAGAGCTCATGATTTCTCTGTCTTTATGCTACAGATCTCTGGACTGCAAGCCTAAACTCTTGAGAGGGAGATGACTTGAGTGGCCAGCTCTTATCTCCATAACAATGTCCACGAACAGTTCTATACAGCCAGTGTCTCCTGCATCTGAGCTCCTTTCAAATACAACTTGCCAACTGGAAGAAGACCTTTCAATATCTTTTTCAATAATCTTCATGACAGTGGGAATCTTATCGAACAGCCTTGCCATTGCTATTCTCATGAAGGCATACCAGAGATTTAGACAGAAGTACAAGTCATCGTTTTTGCTTTTGGCTAGTGCTCTAGTAATCACAGATTTCTTTGGGCACCTCATCAATGGAACTATAGCGGTCTTTGTGTATGCTTCTGATAAAGACTGGATCTACTTTGACAAGTCAAATATCCTTTGCAGTATTTTTGGTATCTGCATGGTGTTCTCTGGTCTGTGCCCACTTTTTCTAGGCAGTTTGATGGCCATTGAGCGATGCATTGGAGTCACCAAACCAATATTTCACTCTACAAAAATTACAACCAAGCATGTTAAAATGATGTTGAGTGGGGTGTGCTTTTTTGCTGTTTTTGTAGCTTTGCTGCCCATCCTTGGGCATCGTGACTATAAAATTCAAGCTTCAAGGACCTGGTGTTTCTACAAAACAGATCAAATCAAAGACTGGGAAGATAGGTTTTATCTTTTACTTTTTGCTTTTCTGGGGCTCCTAGCCCTGGGTATTTCATTTGTTTGCAATGCCATCACAGGAATTTCACTTTTGAAAGTTAAATTTAAAAGTCAGCAGCACAGACAAGGCAGGTCTCATCACTTTGAAATGGTCATCCAGCTTCTGGGTATAATGTGTGTTTCCTGCATTTGTTGGAGTCCATTTCTGGTAAGGATCTATGGTTTTGACATTTTTTTTTTTTTTTCTTTTTTCAGTTAATCCATATTCAATACAAGGTTTGTTGTCTTTTGCAAAGATGTTAGTCTTGATGGGCAATGCTGTTTCATCTTTTGAGTGCTGGAATTTACTCCTGTTCAGAACTTACTTTAGTTCTCAGCTCTGGCTTAGAATTAAGCTAACTATGACACAGATGGTTATTTTCCCACAAGCCTGGAAATAAAAGAAATATCTCACTAAACAGTTCTAACCATAGTGTTAAATATTGCAGTGTGGTATTAAAGTAATTTTTGCAGAAATGACAGTCTTAATATACTGAATATGATTAGTTTCTAAAATGTGAAAAAATGACTTATAAAACAATATTGGAATGGACTCCAGTAAGTCTTGATAGAAAATCACATGGGCTTGTAATTTATAGATTGGCTTCTCAACACACAATGATCAGGTCTCAGTTTGCAAAGGGAAGTGATGAGTTGAGATAGTTGGATAGTGCAGGTGACCTCAATGGGTAGATCAGGTGAGGAATGGGTAGATCAGGTAAAGAAATCTCTAGTTCATTAACCCAGGATGATAGTAATGCAGGGAGGGATATGAGAGCCAAGGAATCTTCTCTTATCATTTCATTTCCTCTTTTTCCAGCGGCTATATTTAACATCTTGGTATTTTTATTTGGAAATGAAGGCTAAGGTTAAAGAATTAGCAACAAACATAAATCATTTATATGACTTTCTAAATAGAAGACAAAAAATACTTGTGATCGATAAGTATGGCCATAACTTTGCCCAACAGTTTATGATAGAAAAGGTGGTAACATACAAGGAAAGAGAAAACATCCTTGTATATGTGGCTACTGATGGCAGTGAAGATTATTTCCGTTCCTTTTTCCGTTTGCCAAGGGGGAAACAGATTGGTATTCAAAGGTAGTAATACAGGTGATACTCAGGTAGAGGTAAGGCAAAAAAGTTAAGACAGAGGTAGCCATAACACAAAGGTCATGGTCATACCTTGCATAGTGATGTGCAAGGGCTTGTTCTTGTTTGTTTTAATGCAGTTCTTGCACGCCCCTGTGGGTTCATTGTCTAAGAATTGTTGCCAGTAGAGCTTTAATAAACAATCCTGATGGTCCTGGTGAACAGAAGTCTTGAGAGTTGCTGCTGTAGATAGATCCTCTGGTAGTCAATTTTATTCTGCAAAAGGATGTCTTGCTTTGAAAATATTTCTTTATTTCTATACCTCTTATTTCCTTACAATTTGCATTTAGCTACTGAAATTGTATCATTTAAGTATTTTTTTTACACAGTATTCTGGAATTGGTCTGAGGTGCCCAATCTAGCAGAGGATAGACTACATCTGTCAATGGCAAGTCAACATGTTGAAGCTTGCTTATTGTCAATTTAGGAGGCCTTAGGTGAACCCAACTTGGGGTCTCATCTGAGCTCATAGTTTAGTTGTTTGAATGTGAATAGCTGAGAAAAGTTTTGTCAACACTTGGAATCACTTTAGTGTTCATTCTCGGAGAGTTTAATTTATGCTACTTGACACAGGGAATTCCCTTAGAATAATTCTCCTTTTCTTTTAAACTTTGAAATAGAGTATCTTTTTAAAATAAAAAATGAGTCTGAGTAAAAATGACTAATTTGAGGGTTGGAAAGGGGATGCTAAGCAAGGGAGAAAAGAGGTAGCTGAAACTATTTAAAGAAAATGTAAAACTGAAGCTCTGAAGAAAGCCTGAAAACCATGAAGTAGTGAACTTAATGAGACACAGGTAACCTTGGACAACTGGGCTAATCACTGGTGTTTTGGTTTTTGCTTTTTTTTTTTCAAGTCACCTTTAAAATTCTACTTAGTGTTGGCTTTTGACTTTGAAAAATAGGAGTTTAAGTTAACTACTGTCAGGCAATAGACGGTAACAAAGTTTTATCCTCACCAGGAATATTTTGAATTTATGTTTTTCTCTAATTTCTTTTCCTGAAGTTTTGGTTTTCTTTACTGCTAAAATAGATATTACAATTTAGTTAATATCTTGCATATATATCCTAGTGGAAATATAATTTTATTTTTATGAAACATTTTCTGAGGTCTGTGTTCTATTTAACTGTGAATTATTGCTACACTTATGACCGCAATGCATCAATACTTCTAAAATGCTTTTTAGTGTGGAAAATTGTTTCTGCATCAGATGGGTAGTAGGTCTACCACAGATACCCCAGGCCGAATTGATGTTTTAAGTTGTTTCAAGCATTCTTTGCACTCCTAGTTTCTTTCTCTTGTGAGGTCTCGGGTCTTCATGGCAAGTTCTGGCTAAAGGATTTATAACTTGTGACTTGTAACAAGTGCCTTACTTGCTTTGTTAAGGCCCTCAGACAGTTCTCAATGGAACCTGAGTGAAAAATCCAGGCTTGGGAATGCCAAAATAATACCCAACACTGATTTCCCTATTGAACCATTTTTCCTTTTTCCTCTGAATGCCCAGGAGGAACTGCATAGGTGTTAATGACTGAGCCATCATTCTGCACCCTACATTTTAGAAGCTTCTAAATGTTCAAAACATATCTCTGAAACTGAGCTTCTAAATTCCCACAGATGCACTATAATTGTGACATCTTCCAGGTCAATGCCCTACTCTACACTGTGCCTTCTCTCATCCTGATAAGGATGAAATGTTGAATTTGTCATTTGAATGAACATCTGCAGACAGTCTTTGACCTGTGTTCACTGTCATTTTTCAAGCCTCAAACTGGAATAAGGGTACAGGGGCATGCATAAACTGAAAGGAGGAAGTGAGTAATGCAGGTGTTGATGTCTGGGATTGGCAGGATTTACTGCATCAAAACTTATCAATAGTTTTGGCATAATTTCTAAAACTTTTAAAACTTGTGGCTGATGAAAAAGGGGATACTTTATTAATTTTGATGATTGAGTTTAATACACAGGTAAGATGATCATGATGTTTGTTAGAAATCTCTTTTAATAGATTTTATTTTTCTTGAGTAGTTGCAGGTTTACAGAAAAATGAGTAGAAAGCACAGAATTCACATACCTCCTCATGTCTCCATCCATTCACACCCAGTAATCCTTATTATAAACATCTTGCGTTGATGTAGTTCATTTGTTACAATTGATGAGCCAGTACGAGTACATTATGATTGGCTAAAGTCTGTAGTTTATATCAGGGTTCTCCTTGTGCTGTACAGTGTGTGGGTTTTAACAAATGTATATTGATATGTATCCACCATCACAGTATCATACAGAATAGTTTCACTGCCCTAAAAATCCCCTATTTTTTTCCCCACAAAAAGAGGAATATATGTGTATGTGTGTGTCTGTATATGTTTATTTTCAGGAATTGTTACTTAGAAACATAATCATAATGCTAACTTAAAGTATAACTTGTTAATGTCATAAAAATGTTCAATATCTGAATTTTATAGTTTTAAACATTGTTAATTCATTTAATTACAATCCCAACTGAAAAATACAGGGAAATGCAATAGGTACTGACTTACAATTCCATTTAGCAACAAGTTAATACAAAAAGCTTTGAGAGTAAATGGCCATTATAAAATTGTCTTGCATGCATCTTAGGTGAACCACTTTTTCCTAATAAATAAACCTTGAAGATATTTTTCTGATGTTTCTAGAGTGATGTGGAAAAAGAAGACACTTAACAGCACTTCTAAGTAACATTTCCTTAATATCTTTACTTTTGTCTTTCTTCAGGTAGTGAGTCTTTTTAACATTCCATTTCTAGACTATGTAATCCTAAAAAGAACTTATTATTATTCCTATATTTATTTCACTAGTTTGGCAGAGCAATAAATACTTGTTGACTGGTTGACTGTAACTTAAGTAGTATGAATGTCAAGAGATGGGAAATGATTTACCAGAATGTGGGTTCTGAGTTCTGTAGGTAAGTTAATTAAGCAGATATTGAAACCAAATGGTAATTTTTAATCTGTTCCGTAAGTCAGCAACTGTCGAGTTACGACACAGTTCAACTTTAGCAGTCTTTTACTGGAAGGATCATTTTGAATTGGGAAGTATATGAAGAGCAAAATGATAACTTATATAGGCGAGTTTACCCAAGAAATGTGTTTTCTTTCATACATAGAGTTTGGTTTTAATTTTTCTAAGGTTTTTACTCTTCTGCTAGTATTTCTAGTCATGTAGTTAAACATTTGGTCACTAAGATGTTTGTCAGATATAAATCAAATAACTGAATGGTTAATTGAATTCTACTGAATTGCTAAAGGTATTGGCGTCATAAAGACCAGATCTTACAGGGCCAGTGGCAAATGGTGGAACAAAACAACAGAATAGAACATTTTGACTATTAGTAAAGATTGCTTTCTTTGAGAGGCTGGCCCTGATTATCATGTGTAAAAACTGTATAATAACAACCTGTGTATGTGTCCTGTCCACCTGACTGTATACCAAAAGGATGGTGAGTGGATGTATATTTACATATTTCAAATGAAAATGTGGAAATGTATAAATATATGCATACATAATGTGTACCTGTTTGAATTATTTCCCAAACTAAAAAAAATAACCAATCCATCATTGGATCTCACTGTACCAAATAAAGGACTTTGAATGAGTTTCATTTTAAAATTAAAAACAAACTGGATTGTTTTATAGCTTTATGTCAGATCTTTTTGGCTATTCTTGCATTGCTACTAATTTAGAGGTGATATTGTTGATGATTGTTTTAGCTGGTTTCCCTTGTGAAGTGGGAGTGCTCCCTGGTTTAAGAATGCGGAAGCTATAATGATGATGTTTGGAGAAAGGACTGATAATACTTGGGTTCTACTTTTATGAAATTCTTTTAAAAATTATTTATTTATTGTTTTTGACTGCACTAGATCTTTGTTGCTACACGCAAGCTTTCTCTAGTGGTGGTGAGCAGGAAGTACTCTCTAGTTGCAGTGTGTGGGCCTCTTGTTGTGGTGCTTCTCTTGTTGCAGAGCGTGGGCTCCAGAGCGCAGGCTCAGTACTTGTGGCTCACAGGCTTAGTTGCCTCTCAGCATGTGGTATCTTCCAGGACCAGGGATCTAACCCACATCCCCTGCGCTGGCAGGTGGATTCTTAACTGCTGGACCACCAGGGAAACCCCACTTTTATGAAATTCTTAAACAACTCAGACACATGCAACTCAAAATTCATATTCAGAAAATAAGGCACATTTTAGAGATAGTTAAATATAGTTTCTATGATGGGTATTCAGGCTGCTCTTGAACATGAAGTATGTAGTGTGAGGTCAGTGACGGGAGCTGGCAGAGGAGCAGTTCTGAGAGATTTGGGAACACATCCTGAGCCTGAAGCCTTGGTGTTCTCTTGCCTGGAGTACTCTCCTCCTGACATCCATGTGGCTCTTCCCTGACTCCTCTCTTAAATATCATGTTGTCTAACCAGGCTGTCTTAGAAAGTAACCCTTCTCTTCTCTATTCCATTCCTCTGCTTTGTTTTCTTTCATAGCATTTAGCAGTATCAGATAACATGGGATACACTTATCTGCTTATTTGGTTGTTGTTTGGCTTCTGCCTCTAGCATATAAGCTCCTTAAAGGAAGGAACCTTGTTTATTGATGTGTCCTCAATTCTAAGACCAATGGCTGGCACAGAGTTGGGCCCAATAAGTATTTTCTAAATGAATTTAATGTAAACGAGGGCTCAGTGGGTAGTGGTTCTCATTTCCACTTTGGACTCAGTCTGCTGATGGGGTTAGGACTTGATTGGTCGGCCTTGGGAATACTTCAAAACTGTGGATTGGGATTTGGATTAGAGAGATCCGAGAGGTCAAAGTGTGTTCAGAGGTTTCCCAGGAGTATTAGAATTGGCATCCTGGAGAATCCTGAACATTCGACAATTTGAGTCTGGTGCTAGGATTTAGGATTTCATCAGCAACCTGGAAGAAGTTCATAGATAAACTGGGATTGATATTATCTTGTTACGTTGTTTACGTGTCAGTTTCCTCTGTTAGTCTCAATGGTTCTTGGCATTTAAGAGCTATTTGCTGGTTTATATTTTAGTTTCTACAAGAAGTAGGTCATAACCAATGTTTATTGAATGAATGAATGAATGAAAAGGAACGAGGTATCAAATGTGAATTATTGAAGGCAAAGGGAAAAAGCTAGGTGATACAACTTCAAAGTTATTTTTGCCCCATTATTATCTTTAGCGCTGCCTTTTTCTCTACGTGCACAATTTTTTTTTCTCCAAAATGTATTTTTTATTGGTGTTTTGTCTTTGAGGGGATTGTTTCAGGACACAGGAGGAGAAAATGTCTTTTAGTAAGACCTACAGACACTGGTTGTACATTGTCATAAATAAAAGCTCCATAGTAAATGTTAAAATTTCTCTATAAAATGAGTTTGCTTATCTCAAGCCTTTGCTAGCTGATTGAGTGAATATATGGCTCAATTTGTATTGCTGCTGCTGCTGTTGCTAAGTCGCTTCAGTTGTGTCTGACTCTGTGCCACCCCATAGATGGCAGCCCACCAGGCTTCCCCGTCCCTGGGATTCTCCAGCCAAAAACACTGGAGTGGGTTGCCATTTCCTTCTCCAATGCATGAAAGTGAAAAGTGAAAGTGAAGTCGCTCAGTCATGTCCGACTCCTAGCGACCCCATGGACTACAGCCTACCAGGCTCCTCTGTCCATGGGATCTGCCAGGCAAGAGTACTGGAGTGGGTTGCCATCGTCTTCTCCTATTTGTATTGCTAATCAGACTGAAAGACTGAGTAGGTCTTATATTCACAGAGGATTAATTCTCAGAAAACTCCAACAGCCTTGTTTAGTAGACACTGGTGTCCCACTTGGATCCCTATGGGATGAGTTTTCCCCTCAGGGAAATTACCCTCAGCCAAAGGGAGCTGCCTTGCCCGCGGTTGTGCCCCTCTCTCTTTGGTCATCTGTGTACAGTGACAGGTGGGTGTGGGGACCTAAAGCACACCCTTGCCTCCTGTGGGACATTTCCGAAGGGTCCTATGCACTTCAGAGCTTATAACTGCATTCCAGCTCTGCGCCTCCTTCTGCCAAATCCTGCTTTCCTCATTGCCTCACACCCTTCAGAAAAATTTCTTCATGTAGATCACTGTCTCAGAGTCTGTTTCCTACAGAATCTGGCTTAGGACCCTCTTCTAGAAGTCCATTTATTTACATGTTATCTCAGTATAAAGTATATTACACATAGGTTTACAGTGTGATTTGGTAAATCTATTGAGCTGTCTATAGGTCTTTGGATTTGAACTCATATTTGAGTATAACATCTCCTTTCATGGAAATGAATGGTGTAAAATTGGACCAGCAAAAGTCAATCTAATAAAAAAAAAAGATACTGCTGGATTGAGAATTTACACGAAAGTCTGTTGATTTAGTTGTGCATGGTGGTCTGTAATACTTTGGTATTTTAAGTTTATTTACTCTTGCCAAAGTATGATTTCCTGTTTTTTAAGCAGAAAGATGCAAAATGCTAGAGATCTCATAGACATTGAGATGGCACTTACAAAACATTACTTGAATGCTTCAAGTGTAAATAAATCAGACACATGTGGATTAAATTTATACCATCATGGATCTGAAAGTCTTCTGCTTTAATGTGCTTTGGAGTTTTAAGTTAAGACCCAAAACATTTGAAGCACTATTCAAGATGTTTATGTGCCCTGAATCTCTTTGGGTTGCCAGTTCTAACTTTATTTGCTTAGTCTTATGCAGATGACACCACCCTTATGGCAGAAAGTGAAGAGGAACTAAAGAGCCTCTTGATGAAAGTGAAAGTGGGGAGTGAAAAAGTTGGCTTAAAGCTCAACATTCAGAAAACGAAGATCATGGCATCCGGTCCCACCACTTCATGGGAAATAGATGGGGAAACAGTGGAAACAGTGTCAGACTTTATTTTTTTGGGCTCCAAAATCATTGCAGATGGTGACTGCAGCCATGAAATTAAAAGACGCTTACTCCTTGGAAGGAAAGTTATGACCAACCTAGATAGCATATTGAAAAGCAGAGACATTACTTTGCCAAAAAAGGTTCGTCTAGTCAAGGCTATGGTTTTTCCTGTGGTCATGTATGGATGTGCGAGTTGGACTGTGAAGAAGGCTGAGCGCCGAAGAATTGATGCTTTTGAACTGTGGTGTTGGAGAAGACTCTTGAGAGTCCCTTGGACTGCAAGGAGATCCAACCAGTCCATTCTGAAGGAGATCAGCCCTGGGATTTCTTTGGAAGGAATGATGCTCAAGCTGAAACTCCAGTACTTTGGCCACCTCATGTGAAGAGTTGACTCATTGGAAAAGACTCTGATGGTGGGAGGGATTGGGGGCAGGAGGAGAAGGGAACGACAGAGGATGAGATGGCTGGATGGCATCACTGACTCGATGGACGTGAGTCTGGGTGAACTCCGGGAGTTGGTGATGGACAGGGAGGCCTGGCGTGCTGCAGTTCATGGGGTCGCAAAGAGTCGGACATGACTGAGTGACTGAACTGAACTGAACTGATCCTTACAGGAGGTATATAAAATGCATTTCATTTATATTTGCTTTGGAAGGCATTCATAACCACATCAGATTTTACCTGGTCTATCAATGCCATTTAACTGTATTCAGAGAGAATTTCATTCAATAGGAGAAATTTGCCTTTGGATATTTGCAAATATTACCTTTCAAAGTTTGGGTAAATTTGTCAGTGCTGGGTGTCAGGATGGTGATGCCACAGAGGAGTTGGTACAATTGTGGCTTTATTCAGACAGGGAGGTGGTTTTTCTCACTCCTGCTAAGCTATTGAATCCCCAAATTAAATTCAGACAGTGAAATGCCAAAGTAAAGTGTGGCTTGGTGTGATGGCAGAGGAGACAGAGACAACTGGATTATGTAAAAGGAATCATTTTAGATTTTAGTCAATCAGTTCAGTTCAGTTGCTCAGTTGTGTCTGACTCTTTGTGACCCCATGGACTGCAGCACGCCAGGCTTCCCTGTCCATCCCCATCTCCCAGAACTTGCACAAACTCATGTCCATCAAGTCGGTGATGCCATCCAACCATCTCATCTTCTGTCATCCCTTTCTCCTCCTGCCTTCAATGTTTCCCAGTATCAAGGTCTTTGCCAATGAGTCAGTTCTTCCCATCAGGGTGCCAAAGTATTGGAATTTCAGCTTCAGCATCAGTCCTTCCAATGATTATTCAGGACTGATTTCCTTTAGGATTGAATGGTTGGATCTCCTTGCAGTCCAAGGGACTCTCAAGAGTCTTCTCCAACACCACAGTTCAAAAGCATCAATTCTGTGGCCTTCAGCTTTCTTTATAGTCCCACTCTCACATCCATACATGACTACCGGAAAAACCATAGCTTTGACCAGATGGACCTTTGTTGGCAAAGTGATGTCTCTGCTTTTTTAATATACTATCTAGGTTGGTCATAGCTTTTCTTCTAAGGAACAAGCATCTTTTAAGTTCATGGCTGCAGTCACCATCTGCAGTGATTTTAGAGCCCAAGAAAATACAGTCTCTCATTGTTTCCATTGTTTCCCCATCTATTTGCCATGAAGTGATGGGACCAGATGTATGATCTTAGTTTTCTGAATGTTGAGTTTTAAGCCAGCTTTTTCACTCTCCTCTTTCACTTCCATCAAGAGGCTCTTTAGTTCTTCTTTGGTTTCTGCCATAAGGGTGTTGTCATCTGCATATCTGCATTTTCTCGGCAACCTTGATTCCAGCTTGTGCTTTGTCCAGCCTGGTGTTTCACATGATGTACTGTGTATATAAGTTAAATGAGCAAGGTGACAATATACAGCCTTGACGTACTCCTTTCCCAATTTGGAACCAGTCTGTTGTTCCATGATTTTAGATTTTGGTGCATAATCCCCAGTCAAACCTTCCTTTTAGATTACTCTAGTTACTTAAACATAGACCAGGTCCCAACCCCACCACCTGTTATCTGTGACCTGTACTTACTCTAAGCCAATTTTGTACATCTGTGAACTGATTATTATAATAGTACTTACTGACAAGTACTGTCAGTAGGTATGATCTGCCCTGTTTACAATCTCATAACATGGTGATTGGCACATCGTGTGCTCAACACAATCCCCAAATCCTCAAAAATCTTTTGCTGTCATTACCACCCCCCATCTCAATTAGAAATAATCATCTGTGTTTAGTTCAGATGTTTTCCATTTTTCCTCTGTTGAGAAGATTTTGTTACATTAGAAAGGAACAGAGGGAGCTCATAGCTACAGAGAATGTTCCTGGACAATTTCACCCAACGGTTCAAATTATTGTGCCTCATTTCACTGCCTCACCAGAAGTAAAGATGTTTCATGATAATCTTTCCCATCTTATTTGAATTCAAATTTTTATTATTATAGTATAATTTATTAGATATTAACTTATACATTATTAATCAGTGCTAAAATTAGCAAAAAATTATTGAGCCTATTACATATAAGGCACTACTCTTGGGGCTGTGACTGATTGCAGAAGGTAAAAGATTAAGCTCTTTCCTTAAAGAGCTTATAACTTACTTGGAGTAAAAGATACACCCTAAGAATTAAAATACTAGGTCTTGGAGTGTCATTATCATGTAGTGGTTAAGAGTCTAGGTGGAAATAATTCGTGCCTTTCTTCATGATGTTTGTTAAGAAAACTTTTTTTTTTTTAAAGAATTAAATGTTAACAATTTAAAGTTAACAATTCTAAATTAAAAAAAAAAAAAAAGAGTCTAGGTTCAAGTCCTATTTCTTCCACTTTCCTTAGCCACTCTGTGATCAGTTTCTTCATATGTAAAATGGGTAGAGTAATAGTATCACTTCATTGAGTTGTTTTTGAGGACTAAATAAATTAATATATGTGAATTAAAATAATTGGGCTTCCCTGGTGACTCCACGGTAAAATAATCCTCCTGCAAAGCAAGTGACATGGGTCCATGGATTCAGAACCTGGGTTGGGAAGATACTCTGGAGAAGGAAATGGCAACCCACTCCACTATGCTTCCTTGGTAAATACCATGGATAGAAGAGCCTGTTGGGTTACAGTCCATGGGGTCACAAGAGTTGGACACGACTTATCGACTAAACCACCACCAAGTTAATATAGTGCTTGACAGAGTAAATACCATATGCTTCGGTTACTATGCTGTTATCATTATTGTTGCTGTTACTGTTAAATATTAATGCTGCTGACCAGTAAAAGCCAGCAAAAGATCATCTGTCAACAAGATGATCAAAAGCACTTTTTAATTAGTTGTTAAATGAATAAGGGTGCTATAGCAGGAAGCTGTTACCCTCAAATTGGTGGTCCACAAGGAATTATTTGTTTACTCATTTGACAAGTGGTTATTGAGCACTACCAGGTGCCAGGCAGTATTCTAAATGCAGAATAACAACCTCTGTGATCTAATTGGTAATGATATCTATGGCCTTAATTAATAGCATTTATAGAAAAGGAAAATGGAGGACATATATAGAAAATTGAGATATGAAGATATTTGATTATACTTTATGTTATAATAAAATAGCAGATACAATAGCAGGTGCAGTCAAGTTTGGACCCCCTAACTATCCATCTGCTGTATTTAAAATGGATAACCAAATAAATGCTTTTGCTTGAAAGAAAAAAAAAAAACTATGGCAAAAAAGAATAGCAGGTATTCTGTTATGAATGTGGATGAGACTGTTTTGGTAACATAAATATCTATAGCATATCATTTACAAAGAAAAATTACTGGAAAAAATGTGATCCAAAGTCAAGTGATGTAAATTGTAATGTAAAACCAGGAGAAAAGAGATAATGTATATAACTACTAGAGATATAAAAGTGTACAAATAAGAAACTCTTTAGTATTTGGAACAGGCTTGAACAAGATTAGAGTACAGCAGTTTACTGTACTGAACAAGATTAGAGTATAGATTAGAGTATAGCAGTAATAAATTAATATTAAAAGCTAAGATGATTTTTCAAGTAAAATATGACTAGCAGAAAAATTGAATCAGATAATAAAAATTTAATAATTCAAATTAGTTTTTTTAGATTATCTTTTGATAAGGAAGTGACTCAGGATATAGAAGAGAAATAAATGTTGGTGAAAGCATTACAAAAGCAATTAACTCTTTCCAAGAAGTTAGGTTAAGAAAGTGTTAGCAGGGACTTAAAGAAAAACAAGTTGCTGTGAACGTTAATAAATATAAATGAAGGAAATTAAATCATTTATGCTTCCAATCTACTTGTTAACTTATTCACTGATTTATTCTTTCAGTAGCTTTTTGCTGAGCAAAAGGCTGGGTATCTCTCTTGGTGAAGAGTAAAGCATGGAGATAAAGACATGACCTGGGAAAATATTCCTGAGCCAAATTCTAGAAATCATAATTTCTAGCTCCTTCAGTTTATCTATGAGCTTTGTATTTGCTCTTCCAATCTTTCTTATGTGCATCCTCCTTTTCCTTCTTTTTCTTTGTTTAATATGACATAAATATAACTATTTGTATTTTTCTGGCCCTTCCTGGGAGCACAGCAGAGGGTTAATTGCTTTAGTAATAGTGGAGGAACCTCTGGGCCCAAAGGTGCATTAGTATTAAATAGCAGCAGTTGGTAAAGAATCCTGCAATGCGGGAGAGCTGGGTTTGATCCCTGGGTTGGGAAGATCCCCTGGAGAAGGGAAAGGTTACCCACTCGAGTACTCTGGCCTGGAGAATTCCATGGACTGTATAGTCCATGGGGTCACAAGAGTCAGACATGACTGAGTGACTTTCACTTCAAGCAGCAGCAACAGTAATTGTTATTGTTATTACTATGGTTGCATCTTTCCTTATTTTGCTTCCTGCATTTATGTTCATGACGGAGGACCAGAAAACAAGGAAAATAAAAACCACACGAATGACAGAGAGACAGAATACGGGATGGGGAGAGGAGCAGGGAAGAGGCAGTGAAGGCAGCAGAAAACTGGCTTATATGGGTGTGAGGGTGGAGAGGTGCTCTCTTGTTGTAGGAATTCTGCTGAAAAGAAAAGACCTCCCGTTATTTCCATGGGTATCTTCTCCTTATTGAGGAATATTGACTTTCATGTGTTATAGTCCCTCAAGCTACTCTAAAAAAGGCAAGGTTTTCCTCAACCATAAAATTTTATTGTAAGAAAGTAAAGTACAAATTAAAGTTTAAAAACATCGTTCAAATCTCATTACCCGGAGATAAACACTGTTAGTATACTGGGTGCATCCTTTTACTCATCAGAAACAGAATTCGTACTAGTTAAGTTCCTTGATTAACAGAGTGAGCTTTTTTCTTATGCTATTGGGCATTATCTCCTTTCTTTTGTGAAGGTATGGTTATCTGTGAATGATTTACAAGAAGTCTTTGGATGACAAAGATTAGATAATGCTGATATGTAAAAGTAATTATAAAATCAGTTTTTACAAAAGCAGTTGTTTTTCCATGTTCATTGTTAGCTTTTTAATTTAGTATTTTCCTTATAAGGAGTGAATGAGTCAATAATTTTTCTGTAGTTACTGCTTTCTGTTTCATGTTAAGAAGTACTTTCTCCGGCTAAGATGATATTGGTGTTCATTTCTCCTAGCACTTTTGCTTTTTCATTTTTTTTTCTTTTTTTTAATACATTTAAAGTTTATGTTGATTTAATTTGCAAGTTAATAGCATGACATTTTTTTTCATTTTGAATGGTTAGCTTGTTATCCCAAATCATTTATTAAATCGTCTTTCTGCAACTGTTTTAAAATTTTACCATTATTATATATGCAATTCTTAAATGTGTTTGAATTTTTCTATACCCTTTATTTCATCTTACTGACCTAACTTTAACTTTTCTTCACATTTTATTTATGCTTGTGTTCAGTTTATCAATTACAGTATAAGAATATTTCCTTTCATGATCATAATCATGTTTTGAATAATAATTCTGTAGTTTCTTCATAACAGTGCTTCACATCATTTTTATCGTAAGATTTTAAAATGTTTTCCTATCATAATAATAAAATCTTTTTGTTTTATTATTTTATTTTATTTTTCATATCATTATATAAGAAAGCACCGATCTTGATACATTTATTTTTCATTTTTACTGTGACAGTATTCATATAGTATAAAATTCACTATTTTGACTTTAAAAGATGCAATTCAGTGACATTTAGTACATTCACAGTACTCTGCAACCATTATCCCTGTCTTGTCCAGAAAATTTTAATTTCCTCCTTAAAAAAACCCACTACCCATTAAGTGATAATTTTCCCGTTTCCCATTCTTTGTGAAACCACTACTTTCTCTTCTGTCTTTATGAATTTGCCTATTCTTGATAGTTTATGTAAATGGAAGCTTATACCTTTAGTATCTGGCTTCTTTCACTTACCATAACTTTTTCACAGTTCTTCCATATAATAGTATGTATCAATACATTATTCAATTTTTTGGCTGAATAATATTCATTCAGATAAATGGACCACATTTTGTTTATCCATTCATTAGCTGACAAATTTTTGTTTGAACATTTATTTTCAGTTCTTTAGAGTTTATACTTAGGAGTGGAATTGCTGGGTCATATGGTAATTCTATGTTTAAGTTTTTGAGGAACCACTAATCTCTTCCACATGGTGCACCATTTTACTTTCCTGTCAACAATGTATGAGGGTTCCAGTATCTCCACATTTTTGCCAACACTTATTTTATTAAAACAGTTTGTATTATGGCTGTCTAGTTGATATGCTAAGTCACTTCTAGTTTTGATTTGCATTTCCTTAAAGGCTAATGAAGGGCTTCCTGGGTAGCGCAATGCGGGAGACCTGTGTTCAGTCCCTGGGTTGGGAAGATCCCCTGGAGAAGGGAATGGCTACCCACCTCAGCATTCTTGCTGGAGAATTCCATGGACAGAGGAGTCTGGTGGGCTACAGTCTATGGGGTCACAAGGAGTTGGACACAACTAAGCAACTAACACACACAAAGACTAATGATGTTGAACACCTTTTTCATGTGCATGCTGGTATTTGCATACATTTTTTTTTCTTTTAAAAAAATTTTTATTTATTTTAATTGGAGGCTAATTACTTTACAGTATTGTAGTGGTTTTTGCCATACATTGACATGAAACAGCCATGGGTGTACATGTGTCCCCCATCCTGAACCCCCTTCCCACCTCCCTCCCCATCCATCCTTCAGGGTCGTCCCTGTGCCCCGGCCCTGAGCACCTTGTGTCATGCATCGAACCTGGACTTAAATTGTCTTAATTTAATTAAGTCTTCAACTTTAATCTCAAAATATGAAATTATTATGATTGGTCACTCCAGAAATAAGATGTTTTATGAAGAGGTCTTTCATGCATGGTTTTGTGTTTATAAAAGTTTTATTGGCCCATAATTTTCATTTGTTTTATTCTTTTGCTTTTAATACTAGAATTATGTTAGTTTTGAACAAGAGTAGGAAAAATTTTTTCTGTGTTCTGGAATAATTGAAATAACTTGGATGTCAGCTGTTTTGTGATGATATGGAATCATTTCAGTATTATTTTCATAAAGTTTTAGTTTTTTCTATTGATTTGAGGTTCATACTTTTTTTGATCCAATATTGGTACATTTTAGTATAATTTAATTAATTTTTGAGAGTATAAATTTAGTAGCGAATTTTTGTACTGAGAATTTGCTTATTAAGATTCTTCTGTACTAATATATATATTATATATATACAAATATGGATATATACATTTATATATGTGTTTATTTTATGAATATTTTGTATGAAATTTGAAATTTTTCTTTTTAAGTTAGTCTTCCCAGAGGATTGTTTAATAGTTTAAAAATGTCTTATATCAATTTATAAATCTTACTGTTTTCAAGTTAGTTAAGCTCTTATTATCAGATTTTATAAATATCCATGGGGATTTGAAAAGAATTTATACTATTTTTTAAGTTACAAATTTCAATATACAGCTATTAAATCAAATTATTATAGAATCTTATTTTCTTATTTCTCTTTCTAGTTGCTCTGTCAAATAATATGTATGAGAACTTAGAATTTCATTATATTTATGTTTCATTAGTTTGTATTTCTAATGGTTTTCACTGGATTTCAAAGATTTAGATTTCAATGTAATGTCATCAAGGGTTAATTACTGTCTGTTATATCTTTGTTTAAATTATTCCTTTTATAAATATAAAGCAATCTTCCCTCTCCCTTTAAAAACATTTTGCTTTAAATTCTTTATCTTATACTGAAGGTGAGCTTTATTAGTACAATGATAGCAATAGATTTTTTGACTATTTTGGATTTTGTTTGTACATTTACTATTGGAATAGTCTAAGAATCTTTTCATGCCATTCTTGTTAATGGAATATAGCATCATCATAACATTCAAACAGAATAAGAAGAAGTTTTCTTTCTCTTTCTGTCATGCCTCCAATAACTCTTGGTTGGGTGCTAGAATTCTGATATTGAAGAAAATACAACATGGGGAGTAAATTTTTGTGTTTCCTGTGGTCTGTATTCTGGTGGATGCTTTAGTTCTGCTAATTTGGGGAGTATGAAGTTAAATCAGAAGGGGAGCAGGTCAGTGAAGGGAAGAGCATGGCTAATTTCCAGTATAGAAAGTAGGTCAGTTCTGTCTCATCCCATGAATTTGCTGCAGACCACAGTGGACCTTGGGTCTTTCCTGGAGCTCAGATGGTAAAGAGTCAACCTGCCAACGTGGGACACTCAGATTCGATCCCTGGGTTGGGAAGGTCCTCTGGAGAACAGAATAGCTACCCTCTCTGGTATTCTTGCCTGGAGAATTCCATGGACAGAGGAGCCTAGCGAGCTACAGTCCATGGGGTTGCAAAGAGTCGGACATGACTTGGCACTGAACAATGACAAGATAGTATGGTACTGACACAAAGACAAAAATATAGATCAATGGAACAAAATAGAAAACCCAGAGATAAATCCACGCACCTATGGACACCTTTTCTTCAACAAAGGAGGCAAGAATATACAATGGAGAAAAGACAATCTCTTTAACAAGTGGTGCTGGGAAAACTGGTCAACCACTTGTAAAATAATGAAACTAGAACAGTTTCTAACACCATACACAAAAATAAACTCAAAATGGATTAAAAATCTAAATGTAAGACCAGAAACTATAACTCCTAGAGGAGAACATAGGCAAAACACTCTCTGACATAAATCACAGCAGGATCCTCTATGACCCACCCCCAGAATATTGGAAATAAAAGCAAAAATAAACAAATGGGACCTAATTAAACTTAAAAGCTTCTGCACAACAAAGGAAACTATAAGCAAGGTGAAAAGACAGCCTTCAGAATGGGAGAAAATAATAGCAAATGAAGCAATAGACAAAGAATTAATCTCAAAAATATACAAGCAACTCCTGCAGCTCAATTCCAGAAAAATAAAAGACCCAATCAAAAAGTGGGCCAAAGACCTAAATAGACATTTCTCCAAAGAAGACATACAGATGGCTAACAAACACATGAAAAGATGCTCAACATCACTCATTATCAGAGAAATGCAAATTAAAACCACAATGAGGTACCATTTCACGCCAGTCAGAATGGCTGCTATCCAGAAGTCTACAAGCAATAAATGCTGGAGAGGATGTGGAGAAAAGGGAATCCTCTTACACTGTTGGTGGGAATGCAAACTAGTACAGCTACTATGGGGAACAGTGTGGAGATTCCTTAAAAAACTGGAAATAGAACTGCCATATGACCCAGCAATCCCACTGCTGGGCACACACACCGAGGAAACCAGAATTGAAAGAGACACGTGTACCCCAGTGCTCATCATATCACTGTTAACAATAGCCAGGACATGGAAGCAACCTAGATGTCCATCAGCAGATGAATGAATAAGAAAGCTGTGGTACATATATGCAATGGAAATTTACTTAGCCTTTAAAAAGAATACATTTGAATCAGTTCTAATGAGGATGAAACTGGAGCCTATTGTACAGAGTGAAGTAAGCCAGAAAGAAAAACACCAATACAGTATACTAACGCATATATATGGAATTTAGAAAGATGGTAACGATCTCAGCATTCAGAAAACTAAGATCATGGCATCTGGTCCCATCACTTCATGGGAAATAGATGGGGAAACAGTGGAAACTGTCAGACTTTATTTTTGGGGGCTCCAAAATCACTGCAGATGGTGATTGCAGCCATGAAATTAAAAGACGCTTACTCCTTGGAAGGAAAGTTATGACCAACCTAGATAGCATATTGAAAAGCAGAGACATTACTTTGCCAACAAAGGTCTGTCTAGTCAAGGCTATGGTTTTTCCAGTGGTCATGTATGGATGTGAAAGTTGGACTGTGAAGAAGGCTGAGCACCGAAGAATTGATGCTTTTGATCTGTGGTGTTGGAGAAGACTCTTGAGAGTCCCTTGGACTGCAAGGAGATCCAACCAGTCCATTCTAAAGGAGATCAGTCCTGGGATTTTTTTGGAAGGACTGATGCTAAAACTGAAACTCCAATACTTTGGCCACCTCATGCGAACAGTTGACTCATTGGAAAAGACTCTGATGCTGGGAGGGATTGGGGGCAGGAGGAGAAGGGGACGACAGAGGATGAGATGGCTGGATGGCATTACCAACTCGATGGACATGAGTTTGAGTGAACTCTGGGAGTTGGTGATGGACAGGGAGGCCTGGCGTGCTGCAGTTCATGGGGTCGCAAAGAGTCGCACATGACTGAGCGACTGAAATGAACTGAACTGAACGATAATCCTGTATGCAAGACAGCAAAAGAGACACATTATAGAACAGTCTTTTGGACTCTGTGGGAGAGGGCGAGGGTGGGATGATTTGGGAGAATGGCATTGAAACATGTATATTATCGTGTGTGTAATGAATTGCCAGTCCAGATTCTATGCATGAGACAGGGTGCTCACGGCTGGTGCACTGGGATGACCCAGGGGATGGGATGTGGAGGGAGGTGGGAGGGGGGTTAAGGAAGGGAAACACATGTACACCCATGGCAGATTCATGTCAATGTATGGCAAAACCAATACAATATTGTAAAGTAATTAGCTTCCAATTAAAATAAATAAATTAAAAAAAAAAAGAATTGCTGTTTTCAGTCAAAAACAAACAAACAGAAAAACTAGGCAGTTTAAAATGCATGGCATTTAGAGGAGATCTTCGCCTTTTTAGTACATCTCTCTCGTCTCGTAGCAGGCTGATCTGTGATTATGGATGCCAGAACTACTTGCTAAAAGCTCTCCTGAATGGTAGAGAAAACAGCAGTCTGTCTAGACGTAATTTCCATTGTGTGCTATTGACCTTCTGATTGCCCGCTTTAGGTCTGTCTAAGATAAATGGTAGGAATGCAAAAGCTACTTTGCTTATTTCTATGGTTTTATATTGATGTGGATTTCATGGTTGATTTAGCAAGCCATTTTATATCTGGCTGTTAAGATGAATGAATAACCTGGTTTACCTGTATCGGTGCCCTTGTCTTGAATATCTGCTCTGAGTCTGATTGATGTAAGCTCAACCATGGCATTGGTGTCACCTTTCTCTTGGACTTCTTGCTTTGTTTTACATAGCTGCTGAAAACTCAAATACACATCAGTTCAAACCACCCAGAGATTATTATATGCTAAACAGGATAATGAGACAAGCAAACAAGCAATTAAAATTCATGCATCAAAGTGATTTCTGAAGGATTCCCTGTATATTCATGTCTTGAGCAAAGTAATAGAACCTAATGAGTCCAGAGGGGTTTCTTGGTCCAATGCCCCTCCCCCCTCCCTCACAGCCAAAACAAAAGTGTTTCAGTTTGAAGGATGAAGGTCTATATTTGGGAATTAGCCTCATTTTTCCTGTCCATGAAGGCCACTGAGATCTGTGGGAAACAAGAGCCTTCTTTGCGGTAGGTAGAGGGAGAAGTTTGGTCTTAGGCCTCCCTGTTCAGAGACAGACCTACCCCCAGGTTGAGGAGGGGAGGGAGAAATTAATGTGCTAGCATGACTTTAAGAACAGGTGAATATGTATCATTAAATAATGCTGTTATAATTAAAATCAGAATCTTTTTCCAGGGGATCTTCCCTACCCAGGGATCAAACCCAGGTCTCCCACATTATAGGCGGATTCTGTACCAGCTGAGCCACAAGGGAAGCCCAACAATACTGGAGTGGGTAGCCTATCCCTTCTTCAGCAGATCTTCCTGACCTGAACCAGGTCTCCTGCATTGCAAGGGAGTTGTATACCAACTGAGCTATCAGGGAAGCCCCAAATCAGAATGCTCATATACAAATGTTGATTAAGTAATGTAATTTTCCTTCCAAAATTTATTAAAGAATATCTAAATTTCATAACTAAAATGTCCAAATTGCATGGTTTAGAATGAAGTATATGTGGCTGTTGGCTAAAGATTATCTCTCTATGAGAATATGTTGTTATAACATGTTACACTGATGCAAATCTGATTTTCTTTTTATTAGAGAATTACAGTTCTGGAAGTCTTGATTTGTTTTTTATATCTGTAATAATTTTCTTCATGACCTATTCTGATTATTATACCCCATATTTATCTCTCTTTCTATGGGGAATGTATAGCATCAAATTTGTATATAGTTGTAAATTTGCACTACTTGTCTTGTGACTGTCTAATCTCGCAAACAAACAAGGAGCCCTTGATGACATAGTCAAGGCCATATTTTTCTACTCTATTTATCCTGCAGTGTCTGGTACACTACTTGCAGAGGTTCAAGGAAAATGCAGCTCATCTCTTAGAATCTTTTCATCACAAATGAAATTAGTGAATGAAACAGCATCCTTATAATGATGGTTATTAAATTCATATGATGTCACATAAGGATTTTATTTTTAAACGTTAGTTTTGAAGTGAAAGTGTTAGTCACTCAGTTGTGTCTGACTCTTCGTGACCCCATGGACTACAGACAGCCAGGCTCCTCTGTCTATGTGATTTTCTAGGCAAGAATACTGGAGTGGGTTTCCATTTCCTTCTCCATGAAATATAACTGGAAACTGCAATTGTTGTGATGATTTAAAATGTAAAGGTTTTGCCTAGAAATTTTGTTTTGTAGTATAAAAATCAATTAATTAAAACTCCTCATATATAGCTCCTGACATGCCAGACAACACTCTTAGCACTTTACAAAGGTTTGTGGTTGTTGTTCAGTCAGTAAGTCGTGTCTGACTCTTTGCAACCCCGTGGACTGCAGCACACCAGGCTCCTCTGTCCTGCACTGTCTCCTAGAGTTTGCTCAAATTTATCGTCATTGAGTTGGTGATGCTATCTAACCATCTCATCCTCTGCCGCCCTCTTCTCCTTTTGCTTTCAGTGTTTCCCAGAATCAGGGTCTTTTCCAGCAGTTGATTCTTTGCATCAGGTGGCCAAAGTATTGGGGCTTAAGCTTCAGTCCTTCCAATGAATATTCAGGGTTAATTTCTTTTAGGATTGACTGGTTTGATCTCCTTGTAGTCCAAAGGACTCTCAAAGAGTTTTCTCCAGCATCACAATTTGAAAGCATCGATTCTTCAGTGCTCAACCTTTTTTATGGCCCAACTCTCACATCCATACATGACCACTGAGAAAAAACCATAGCTTTGACTATATGGACCTTTGTCAGCAAAGTGGTGTCTCTGTTTTTTAATATGCTATCTAGGTTTGTCATCACTTTCCTTCCAAGGAGCCTTTTAATTTCATGGCGGCAGCCATTACAGATGTTAGTGCACTGAATCCCTATTGCCTTTTTAGTTATATATTTCCTTATACAAGGAAACTATAATTCTCTATGTTCAGAAGGTTTTCCCAAAGAATCCAATCATATAAGGCTGGATGTTATTTGCATTTAGCATCATGAGCAGTTGTAACATCACTGGCCATATGTTACAATGCAAAGTTTAGTTAAAATACCTTCAGATTTAAGTCAGGATTCACAGATAAGAGCTCTGACATGAAGACAGCTTAAAGACACTGATCAGGTTGTGATTTGTAGAAAAAGGTGAACAGGACAAAAAGGAGGATTATTTTGGTACTCCACTGTTATCCTGACTTAGGCCTGACTGGGAGTAAATCTTTGAACAAATATGCTAACAAGTCTGCTTTCAATAATTGGAAAAAAAAATTGCTTCTCTTCTCCCTTCCAGAGCACTGACAATGTCCTTAGTCTTCTAGCTTTCTCTGCTGTCCTCAACCTAAATGGGTCCTAATTTATCTGGGTAAATTAAAAAAAATAATGGCAGCTCTGTTAGTTGGTTTTAAATATCAAAAGTAGCCTGGATAATATACAGTTTTGGTTTTTTTTTTTACCCATTGAGAAGTGTTTTTCTCTTCTCTTCCACCATTGAAAGTTGAAACCAGAGGAGACTGTCATTGCTGAATGTTTGGAGGGACCAGTGAGGCTTGATTAAAACCAGAGGGTTCCATGAGGAGCCAGTTTCAGAATTTTGATTACTACAAAACAAACTTTTATCTTGAAAATGTGTTCATCTCTCACTGAACAGCCTGTTTATTCCAAATGTCTTGCAGTCAGTCCTAGCCAGGCATATTTGCAGTTGGAGGAAGCCATTGTCCTTGATTTTTAGACAGTTGGAGATAGGGCCTTAATGAAAATTCACTATTAAAAACAACTAAACTGCATCCATAAATATAATATGTTTAGAAATGTTCATTTATTCAATAAATATTTTTCTTAGAGCCTTCCATGTGTCAGGCATTGTTCTGTGTTCTAGGACTATGGTGCTAGACGGTGAAGTGAAAGTCGCTCAGTCATGTCCTTCTCTTTATGACTCCATGAACTATACAGTCCATGGAATTCTCCAGGCTAGGATACTGGAGTGGATAGACTTTCTCTTCTCCGGGGGATCTTCTCAACCCATGGATTGAACCCAGATCTCCCGCATTGAAGGAGGATTCTTTACCAGCTGAGCTACCAGGGAAGCCCATGGTGCTGGACAAGACAGGCAATATTCCCTCTTTCATGGAGGTTTCGTTTTTCTAATGGTGGTGGTTGCCAGGGGTAGGGACTGATTGGACAGAGAGATACAGAGACAGAGAGATAGAGAGAGAAAAGTAACCAAGGAAATTAACAGAATAACTTCGTCTAGAGGTAAGTGCTGTTACTCAGGGTGGATCTGGGGCTCTTTTATGTTGGGTGGTCAGGGAAAGTCTCATGATGAGGTTAACCCTGGATGATAAAAAGGAGCCCACCACAAGAAGATATACTGGCAGGGTGGTCGGGTAGTGGGAACAACCGGCACAAAAAAGTTAACAGTGAGGATGAGCTTCTTGTATGAGAAACAGAGCAAAGTCCATTAACTAAAACAAAGGGTGCCCAGACGAGGGTGGTAGGATTTGAGGATGGAGAGGAAGGCAAGGGTCAGATTGTCGGTGACCTTTGATTGTCGAGGATGTTTTCAGTCACTGTGAGTTTGGATTAAATTTGCTTGAAATGCTTTCTTAACAAGATAAAGATATGATCTGATGTATGATTTTAAAAGATAACTTTGGCTGCAACGTAGAGGATGGATTACAACAGAGCAGAAATATAGCAAAAAGTTGTTTGAAAAATTTCATTTGAAATATGTGTAATGAATACAGTACTTTTCTAGAACTTATGTTGGGAGATAAGGCAAATAATAAATCAGTATTTAGCTTGTGAGTAACAAAGGAAATACTTTGAAAACAATTCTTCTTAGGGCTTAATGTGCAATTATATTGTGTGGCAAAAATTTTAAAGAAAAACAGTTAATTATATCTTATCTGTTCTACTTGGTCAATAATCTCAGTATGTCTTCTCTACTGACTTACCAAAGGGCATTTTGATGATCATTTGTTTGGTTGAAAATATGCAATTATCCATCTTCTTTTGCTTTTGAGATGAGGTTGTTTGACTCTTTTTTGATTCCCTTTATTATGATTTGTTTTTTTGGTTTCGGTTTTACACAGCTACACACATACTCACAAATTACATAACTCCATTCTTTAGTTACAAGTGATTTTCTTTTTCTTGACTCTAGAGACATCAGTTTTGAAATGCCCTACTAATTATTTGACCACAAAAGAGAAACATTCAACCATTTCTGTGTCTGTGACTACACTGTGAAGAATGAGTATGTACATGTATTTCTAGGAGAGTGTATACTCCATGTCAGATAGACCATGAGCCAGGCATTTACAGATCCCTTGTTTGGGGTTTGCAGGCTTTGATTCTGGAATAAGAAACATTTTTTTTTTTTACTATTTATTTTATTATGATAGTACCCACTGTTTAAATTGTGTGAAGCATCAACGGGGCATATCATTTTATTTTATAGACTTTTTCTACAGGGGCTTAAAGTATTTAAGGGCAGAGGAAAAGAACAAGCCCCCCATAAAAAGCCTCAGCAAATTCTGACTTGTGTAGATACTATGCCTTCTAAGTCAAAGTGCTTAACTATTCTTCAGCTTCAGTCGCTGGGAAGAAAGGATCAGCATTCATTCCCAACCTATGACTAACCACATCTCCTTTGGCAAATTATTGAGGATCTTTGTGGGCTTTAATTTTAGTTTCTGTCAAATATGGATAACAGTACTGACTATATCACTGATTAAGTTACCTGTGAATCTTCACATAACACCTGGTAAGCATCCAGTGGAGGTGCCGTGTGATTGTTTCGATTGTTATTATGACCATTATTCCATATGATACTCTAGTAAAGTAGTAATTTGAAGAACAGTCACTAAGTGTCGACCATGAGCATTTGCATGTGTGCTTCATGGGTATATAAACATGAATAAAATGGGATCCTAACTTCAAAGGAATTTGTGGTTTATTTAAGGAGGCATGAGCAGAACTGACTGTATTACAGAAGTACCCTGTGAACAAGTGCCCATGACCTTCCAAGGAGCAGCTTTGCTGGAACCTTCATCTGTATTTAGTCTACACTTCGCAGGGGAGGGTAGAGAGTTCTTGACTAAAGCTCCCTTGAGTTCAGGCTTATGTGGTTTCTGGTGGTCTTTAGGTTTAGTGAAGTAGGCTCTTAACTACCAATCATGAGATTGAATTCTCGTCTAGAATTGCAATTCTTGTTTTTTGATTCAATCACTGATTTATAAACTTTTTGTTTTCTTTTCTTCCTTGGGTTAAATGATCTCATCTTTTCCCCACACTGATTTCTTTTCCATAAACTTGTTGTAAATGTCATTTTTCAGTTTGTACTGCCTCCTTTCTTTTCATGATGTGTTTCTCAATATGCATGCATTTAATAAGGTCAGTTCTTCTCAGAGATGCCAACCTCACACCATTTTACCTTTTGGGATTTTGGACCTTTGCAAGTCAGGGTTTTGGATCTTGTATCTTTCACTGGTTAACCCAGGCAGAAGAATCTGAAGGCCAGTGCAGTGCTTTATCAAAACACTTACCTGAATGCAAAGCCTGATTTCTTGTTGATTACATATCTATATTTCCTCCTGTTTATTTCTGGGAAATATTTTCTTTTAAGCAAGACCATTTTTGTGGTACTATTTGCAAAACCTCTTAGGAATACGATATTTTCTATATAGCCACAGAGGAAGGTCTTGGCTTTCTGGTTTCACAAATAATACCAGAAAACTTGGTAGCTTGATGGAAAAAATAACAGGGAATTTATATACTGGAAAGAAGGGAGTGGCATGGAACCACAATTTTATAGTAGTGCAAGAACGAAATTTCCGGAGCATTTGTTGATAGTCTCCTAAGGGAAGAACGGTCTTGATACGTTTGGTGGTCATTTTCAGACTTACCAGACCTTTCTGAGTGATATGAATTAGTGCAATTTGGCAACAATTGAAGGCAACTGCCTTCAATTTGGGATCAATTGTTGTTAAAGTATACAGAGGGTGTTTCTCTCTGGTGTTCCTTGAATGTTTTTGTAAAATGAAAACAATTTGACCTCATTGGTTATCTGTTTTAAATATAGCAGTGTGTACATGTCAACCCCAAACTCCCAATCTATCCCTTCCCCTCTGGTAACCATAAATTCATTCTCTAAGTTTGTGAATCTGTTTCTGTTTTGTAAAGTAGATATGTGCATTTTCTCAGTTTTAAATATTTTATGGCTTTGTGCAAGGCCAACTATTGTTAGGCACCATTGATGTTTGATCGTGAACTAGTCGCACGAATAATATTTTGAAAACTATCCAAAGATGGAAAGGAGTAAGTGCAAAATTCTAAGATGGCATGTTTTTAGAAGTCATGTGTTGACATTCTAAAACAATTTGAATTAAGAGAAACAAGCTATCTGTTGGGGATACCAGCATTGTGATAAAAAGAAAAAAAACCCAATTTGACCTCTTAAGCTGCTTTTTGTTACACTTATCACTCTGGTGGATTTGATAAAAGTACTTACTTAATATGCTCACATGCTTTAATTACTACCTTTTGCTTTCTCCGGGGTCTGAACATAAAACTCCAAGGATTTTTAACCTGGTCATTTCATAATTTGAAGGCAAGTAATGGCAAGGTCCTCTTGTTTGCATTTCTGAATGACTGGATTCATGTGGGGACATGTAATCTGAGCCATATGTTTTTACTCTGTTCCCTCAGGCAGGATAAGATGCTCAGCTTGCTGATCACTTGCAGGCCACGTGGGCTGATTTTACTTTTTTTTGTTGTTGTTGAGCGGTGAAGCCTGTGGGATCTTAATTCCCTGACCAGGGCTTGAACCCAGGCCACTACAGTGAAAGCACCGAGTTCTGATCACTGGACCACCAGGGAATTCCCTGGTTTTGCTTTCTTACTCTTTCATTCTCCATCCCATGTAAAACTATGTAAACATATCCTTTTCCCTTCTATGCCAGCTGTGTTTTTTTGTTTAATGTGTTTTTAAAGTAAGCCAGCTTGCCTTATTGATTTAATTGTCCTCTCTTTCTTTGTGAGTACAGGAAAAAATAATTAATTGAGAGAAATTTTTCAAATAAAATGTAAGGCTGAAGTTTGTTCTTCCCAGCCAATTCAGGGAGAGAAATATAATAATTAACAATTAGAGGTTGTGAGGCTCTTCTTCACCTGGCAAATACCTGAATGGCTGAGCCACTTCTTTATTGCCCATGCAATTCTGATTGGTACTAATGTTCTAAATATTTTGAGTATCACCATTGACGTGGTGTATTTTTATTAGCAAAGCCATATGTGTTCATTAAATAAATTTTGGAAAATACAGAAAAGGAGAGGTAAAAAATGTAAGAGCCCTTATTGGGCTTGTTTATTTCTTAAGTAAATTCCTAGATAGTTTATAATTTCTATGCTGTTTTGAATGAGTTTTGTCTTATATTTTGTGATTGGTAATGTCAGTATAGAGAAATGTTTTCTATCTTTCTGACTTGGTTGTGTATTCAGCAACTTTGATAAGCTTATTGCTTCCAATCACTTATTGATTCTAATCATTTCAGGATGACAAAGTTTGATCTCTTCTTTTCTAATTCTTATATACCTCATTTAAAAAATAGCATTGGCCAGGAATTACAATACTTAGTTAGGCAATGGTAGTAATAACAGATGTCTTTATCTTGTTCCAGATCTTAAAAAGTGTCTGTACTTGATTTTCTCCTTCAAGTATAATGCTGTTGTAGGTTTTTAATATATAAATTTTATTGTTTCCTAATTCTAAGTCCCTTGTGAGCACTCTATTAGTTTTCTATTGCTAGATAACAAATTCACACAAACTTAGCCTAGTGACTTAAAAAGCAGAGACATTACTTTGCCAACAAATGTCCATCTAGTCAATGCTATGGTTTTTCCAGTAGTCATGTGTAGATGTGACAGTTGAACTATAAAGAAAGCTGAGCACTAAAGAATTGATGCTTTTGAACTGTGGTGTTGGAGAAGACTCTTGAGAGTCCCTTAGACTGCAAGGAGATCCAACCAGTCCATCCTAAAGGTAATCAGTCCTGAATATTCATTGGAAGGACTGATGCTGAAGCTGAAGCTCCAATACTTTGGCCACCTGATGTGAAGAACTAACTCATTTGCTGCAGTCCATGGACTGAATCAGACAGGACTGAGTGACTGAACTGAAATGAACTCAGTTCAGTTCAGTCACTCAGTCATGTCTGACTCTTTGAGACCCCATGGACAATAGCACGCCAGACCTCCCTGTCCATCACCAACTCCCGGAGTTTACTCAAACTCATGTCCATTGAGTCAGTGATGCCATCCAACCATCTCATCCTCTGTTGTCCCCTTCTCTTCCTGCCTTCAATCTTTCCCAGAATCAGGGTCTTTTCAGATAAGTCAGGTCTTCACATCAGGTGGCCAAAGTATCGGAGTTTCAGCTTCAACATCAGTCCTTTCTAGCAGTGTGAAATTGCCAACATTATTACCTTGCAGTTCTGGAGATCAGAAGTCTGGATGAGTTCACCTGGGCTCTCTGCCCTGAGAATGACATCAAAGTAAGAGCGAGGTTGGGCTCTAGCTTAAAGGCCTGGGGAAAGAATCCTCTGCCAAACTGATTCCGGTTGTTGTCAGAGTCCAGTTCCTTACAGCCATAGATTTGAGGTTCCTATTTCCTGGCTGTCAGCTGGGGGCTGCTCTCTGGTCTTAGAGGCAGCTGACCTCTCTTCTCATATGGTCCCCTCTGTCAATAAAGCAGAAATTGTGCACTGAATCCTTGGGGTCTCGCTGACTCTTTCCTACCTGCTGAAGAAACTTCTATGCTTTTAGCGGACCTTTTGTGGCTATATTAGGTCCACCTGGACAATCTCACTGTGTTAATATGGTCCATGTACCTTATAATATAGCATAATCATGGGCGGTTCATCTCATTACATTGGATTGGGTTGGGATATCTTTAAGGGTCAGTCTAGAAATTCTGCTTATGGCAGGTACATACCCAACCTCTGTTAAGTACTGTTATCTTTCTGTTAAATTCTTCCATGCTTTTCTTAAAACATATAAACATGTATTAGAGAGGCTGTATTATGGGTGTGATTTTGGGAGCCGGATTGTCTTTACTAACAATTTGACCTTGGGCAAGTTAATTAATTTTATTTTGTCTCTTTTTCCTTGTAGTTAAAATGGGATTATTAGTAGTGCCTATTTCAGAAGGCATGTAGTAATTATGCAGTGAATTTTAGCTATTGTCATTACTATTGTAATCAAACTAAAATGCTACTATTTTATAATCTTCTTTATTTTCTTAACTACAATGTAAATATTTTGTCTTTTCTGTAAGCATTCTTAGGCAACATCATTTTAATGGCTGCACACTGTCCCATTTTGTAGCTATCCTATAACCTATTTTACAAATTACTGCTTATTAGAGGTTGCTTCTGTTTTTCTAGAGGCTGCTTTCTGTTTACAAACAACACTGAGGTGAGAATTCTGTGGATTTTTGCACACTCTTCCTATTTACTCCCTTAGAATAAATTCATAGACATAAAATTGATAGTTTCAAGGGAAAATATCTTATAAAGACATATGATGTATTTTGCCAAATTGTCCTACAGATAGATTAAACTAGTTTGTAGACTTCCCTCTCCTTTCTCCAAGAAGTGTCACTTGCATCTTTAAAAAGTTGTAAAATTAGGGATTAATATCTTCAGAGACTGAGCCCAAGGTGGCCAGTACCTTGAAGCAGTCGAAGGAGGAGAAATAGTTCAATTCAGAGCTCATGGGGAAGTGGTCAGGAATAAAAATTCTGCATTGGAGAATAGCATCTGGGGAAAAGGAGAATGTGAAGGACAAGTATAAGTGTCTTTGGATTAACTAGAATATTGGGACTCTAAGTGTCAGAACTCAGGATGGAACCCAGGTCTCCCACATTGCAAGTGGAATCTTTACCAGCTGAGCCACAAGGGAAGCCCAATAATACAGGAGTGGGTAGTCTGTCCCTTCTCCAGTAGATCTTCCTGACCCAGGAATTGAACCAGAGTCTCCTGCATTGCAGGTGGATTCTTTACTAACTGAGCAATCAGGGAAGCCCTCAGATATGATATAAAGTTCAATTTATAAAATAACTTTGTGTGTGTGTAAGGATTACTAACATTGCAACAGAATTTTATTTTAGCTAATATTTTGTGTCAGTGCAAAATATTTTAAATTTGACTCTGCATTGTTATGTGAGCTGTATTCTGTACTCTAAAAAGTAACTGATAAATAAGTGATATTTCAAAAGTTTGTAAATCAGGGACTGTCTATGTTTCATTGTTTAAAGAATGGGTCCAGAAGGTTTTTAAAGTGCTCAGTCACTCATTTGTTCAAATGCTGTCCTGATACACTCTTAACTCTTGGGAACTGTACTCCTACTATGTCTAAAAGCGGCCTCCAAGTCAGCAAAAATATCAATACCAGATTTCTGAAGACAAAATCTCATCAGCTCTTTGGAACACAAAGATCTGGTTGTAACTGACAGTTTACAACAATTCATGGATTTCTTAATCTTGATGGTACCTTTCAGGCAGCTGGTGTAGTAGCTTATTGAGGATCATAATCTGTTCATTGAAAGAAACTTATATAAATTGATAAGGGCATTTCTTATAGGCTGGTGAAGCCACCTCCATCCATGTACTTGTCCACTTCAACCTCCACCCCTTTCACACCACACTCAGTAATGGTATATACCCTGCTGTTGCTGCTGCTAAATCGCTTCAGTCGTGTCCGACTCGGTGAGACCCCAGAGACGGCAGCCCACCAGGATCCCCCGTCCCTGGGATTCTCCAGGCAAGAACACTGGAGTGGGTTGCCATTTCCTTCTCCGATGCATGAAAGTGAAAAGTGAAAGTGAAGTCACTCAGTCGTGTCCGACTCTTCACGACCCCATGGACTGCAGCCTCCAGGCTCCTCTGTCCATGGAATTTTCCAGGAAAGAATACTGGAGTGGGGTGCCATTGCCTTCTCCAGGTACATACCCTAGACTTGATTAATTAATTTACCCCAGAAGATACTGGAGCCCGTTTACTCCTTGGGACTCCTACAGAATGAGCAAGAGAGTAAATAAATGCTATCTATAATACCACTGCCCTTTTATCAGTTCTTGAAGTGACTCCAGAACCAGAAAATCCCAATAACAACAACAATAATAATGGTAAATTTAATAATTATGGTGATGTTCATTAGCAAATACTAGATATAACTTTGTAGGAATTTATGTACCTGACACAATACTGTGTTTTTTATTTAACCTTATTCACTTACAAATATGTTTTTATTATTCCCATTTTCAAATGTCAGATTGCATTCTTGGTTATGTCCGACCCTTTGCGGCCCTATGTGTTATAACCAGGTTCCTCTGTCCATGGGATTTCCCAGGTAAGAATACTGGAATGGGTTGCCATTTTCTTCCCCAGCAGATCTTCCCAACCCAATGATGAAACTCACCTCTCCTGGTCTCCTGCATTACAGGCAAATTCTTTACCTTCTGAACCACTGGGGAAGTCCAATTCCATGGGCAGAGATTAAAGGAGATTAAGGAAGTTGCCCAAGGCTACATTGCTAGTAAGAAATAGAACTGAGTTTTAAACCCAAGACTTTGACTCTAAAACCTATATTCCTTTAAAAACAAAACACAACAACAACAACAACAGGAAGCTAAAACCTCCCCAAACAAAACAACCACACACAAAAAAACAAAAAACCACACAAGCTTATTTTTTTTTTGAAAAAATATAGATTTACTAATAGTTGCAAAGATATCCTTTACCTTGCTTCCCCTAATGTTAACCTCTTGCTTTACCATAGAACAATTATCAAAACTAAGAAAATCATAATGGTGTGATATAATTAACTTAAATATAGGCTCTATTTGGAGTCTACTTAAGACCATTTTCTGTTCCAGGTCCAATCTGAGATCCAATATTACACTGCTGTGACTCCTTAGTCATGTCTCCTTAGTCTTTGTGACAATTTCTTAGTCTTTCCTTGTCTTTTATGGCTTTGACACTTTTGAAGCGTTCTTGTCATTAGTTTGTACGATGTCCCTCAGTTTGGCTTTAGCTCTGGATCATAAACTGATAGTCTTAACTGCTAGGCCTCTAAACCAATGAATTAATTTTTCATGTAAATAGTTTATACTTGTGTGTTTGTTTTGATGGACTGTATCATTCTTCGTCTCTGGAATCCTGAGGAGCTCCCCAAGGATTCTGCAAACAGCAGCATGCCTCCCACTTTTCCTTATGGAACTGGAGAGCTATGTATTGGAAGGTCTTCTGCAACCAGAAAATCTCTTACTTGGTTTCCCCCCAGACAGTGAGGTGGAGGCTCAGTGGGCCACAGGTGTGTAGGGGCTCTAGAATGTGCTTACACACTCAGGTAGGTACCTGATTCCTTTACTGTCTGCCTGGTTTAGATTCCATCATGATTCTCACTTGAGCCAGGAATTACAGAACTGAGTTTTAACTGTTCAGACAAGAAATTGGTTCTACCTTCTTTATTATAAGACTTCTTTTTTTTTTTTTTTCTATTACAACATCATGATTTATTAAAGCACAGCATTCTGTACAACAAAGGGCCTTAACAGGTATCTATTCTCAGCCAAATCTCTCTATAAGTTAGTTTCTCTTAATCAAAAACATGTTACACTTTAAATTAGTAATTTAACTGATGAGGAAGTTACCATAATACCTAGTTTAACATTGAACAAATCTAACCACCTCTTGGACATTCATGTAAAATCCTGACATAGAATTTGATTTAAAACTTCTCAAAATAAATTCATTAAAGCAAGTTCCCTGTGAAAATATGTAAGAATGAAAGCTAGCACAATAGCAGGTGCAGTCTTTACATTTTATTAACCATAGAAGATACTTTTTTAACGAGTCTAATAGAGACATTAACTGTGCAAAAGCTGATGAGATTTACAGTCTTAAATACAAGCACCAACACAGAAAGGATATTGTGTCAGTTCAGTTCAGTTCAGTCGCTCAGTCGTGTCCGACTCTTTGTGACCCCATGAATCGCAGCATGCCAGGACCCCCTGTCCATCACCAACTCTTGGCGTTCACCCAAACTCATGTCCATTGAGTTGGTGATGCCATCCAGCCATCTCATCCTCTGTCGTCCCCTTCTCCTCCTGCCCCCAATTCCTCCCAGCATCAGAGTCTTTTCCAATAAGTCAACTCTTCACTTGAGGTGGCCAAAGTGCTGGAGTTTCAGCTTTAGCATCGGTCCTTCCAATCAACACCCAGGACTGATCTCCTTTAGAATGGACTGGTTGCATCTCCTTGCAGTCCAAGGGACTCACTCTCAAGAGTCTTCTCCAACACCACAGCTCAAAAGCATCAATCCTTTGATGCTCAGCTTTCTTCACAGTCCAACTTTCATATCCATACATGACAACTGGAAGAACCATAGCCTTGACTAGATGGACCTTTGTTGGCAAAGTAATGTCTCTGCTTTTGAATACGCTATCTACGTTGGTCATAACTTTGCTTCCAAGGAGTAAGCGCCTTTTAATTTCATGGCTGCAGTCACCATCTGCAGTGATTTTGGAGCCCCCCAAAATAAAGTCTGACACTGTTTCCCCATCTATTTCCTATGAAGTGATGGGACCAGATACCATGATCTTAGTTTTCTGAATGGTGAGCTTTCAGCCAACTTTTTCACTCTCCTCTTTCACTTTCATCAAGAGGCTTTCTAGTTCCTCTCCCTTTCTGCCTTAAGGGTGATGTTATCTGCATATCTAAAACTCTACTAAGTCTACACTTAAGAGGGTCATTTCTTTATGTAAGCACAATCTCATTTATGAATTATACATGATATGTAGTTTAGGATCCATCTATATACATTATGCTTATAACTGCATGCTGCTGCTGCTAAGTCGCTTCAGTCATGTCCGACTCTGTGCGACCCCATGGACTGCAGCCTACCAGGTTCCTCCGTCCATGGGATTTTCCAGGCAAGAGTACTGGAGTGGGTTGCCATTGCCTTCTCCTTATAAGACTTCTATGATAGAGATTGAACAATACTATGTTAGAGTATACCTGACTTTCTTCATTGTTTTAGCAAAACCACTGTGGTTGTTGAGCCATGTGGAAAGAAAAGTAACAAGATAATAAAACATTTCTATTGAGAGCTTCAAGCAAGTTGGCAGTCATATCCCATGTATACAATAGGGAAGTATGCAATAGGGAAGTATGAAATAGGGAAATATGCAATAGGGAAGGTTTTTTTTTTTCCTACTTAAAAAAAAATTTTTTTGTTTGTTTTTTGTTTTGCTTAAAACCCTTTAATGGCCTGTCAGGCTTACAGAATAATGGCCAAACTCCTTAGTTGGCCAGAGAAGACCCCCCCCCCATGGTATCCCCAACTTTCTTCTCTGTGCTTTCTCATGGCCTTCACCACAGGACTTATACAGCTGTGTTTATTTTTTAATGAAGGATCAAGTTCTCCTCACTAGAAAAGAGGGGCTTAATAATTAATCTTGACATCTCTAAGTACCTAGTACAGATTTATAATATATAATTTATAATAGATGCTTTATAAATGCTTATAAAATGAGTGGGTTTCTGCATTGGCTACCTTTTTTGTTAGGTAAGTCAGCAGAAATGCAAAGAAGCTATGAAAAGTGATACTTTAATGATCAACAGAAGAAAGACAAAGCATGTGATCGTATCCCACATAGCTATTTTTCGCTCTCTCTCACTGGCAAACAACTAGAATACAATTTATCTGCCTTGGTAACTGAACATGTTTCACCACAAGGAGTTTGGATATCACAGTGTGATTTGAGATATTACAGATCTAGTCCCAGCTCTGATGTTAAATAGCTATTGGGCAAATCACTTAATGTCCTTTTCCTTAGTTATTTTATTCCCTGTGAAACAAACAGCCAAGGTATATGATTTTTAAGGTTCTTTCTGATTCCATCCTTTATACTTTTCTAATAAAGTATTTATCTTATGTCAATCAGAAGGGAGTCATAATAACTTTATCTAAAACTGTATACTTTGAACAAATGTTAAGAATTTTTTTGCTAGTGATTATGCCTAGGGTGGGCTTCCCAGGTGGTCAGTGGTAAAGAATCCACCTGCTGATGCAGGAGATGCAGGAGACGCTGGTTCAATCCCAGGACAAGAAGATCCCCTGGAGTAGGAAATGGCAACCTGCTCCAGTATTCTTGCCTGAAAAATCCCATGGATAGAGGAGTCTGGCAGGCTACAGTCCATGGGGCCACAGAGTTGGACATGACTGAGTGACTGAACCTGAACGAGCACGATGCCTGTGGTATCCACCATGACTTAGTTCACATATATCCTCTGACTGCCTTTTAAAGGTATGAAAATGGTATCTTGGTCACCAGTTCCAACATGTGTAAGATCGATATCAGGATGCCTAAACTGAAGCAGTTCAGGACTACTATAATATTTCCAGTCTTACTTAACCTTTATCACACGTACGTGTGCAAAGATGTAACAAGGGACCTGTAATACAATTCTGATGCTAACTGGTCACAGTTATTTCAGATTTTACAGATTAAGGGCACAGTCTCCCATAAGACTGCCCTCACTTTAAACACTAACTGCAAGTTTGGAGATTCTTAGGCCACCTGCATTTCTGACCAACTGGAAATAAATTCAGACATTCCTCCTACCTTCTCAGGTTTGATAATTCTCTAGAGTGACTCATAAAACTCAGGAAAGCATTTTCTTTAGTGTTTTGCTGTAGGGTGGGTATACAAATCAGCCTAGCCAAAGGAAGAGACCCATTGGGCAAGATCTGGGAGGGTCCCACAATATCAAGTTTATATGTCTCCAAGATGTTTTGCCCTCCCAAAACATCAATGTGCAGCATCAACCAGGAAAGCTCAGCCAAGCTTTCAGTGTTCAGAGTTTTTAATTAGGTTTCATTACCTAGTCATGATTGATTGAATTACTGACCATGTCAGCCTCCAGGAGGTCAGGCTGATCTCACGTGGTTCAAAGCTCCAGCCCACTAATTACATGAATGGTCTTTCCAGCATGGCCTGTCCCCATCATGAAATTATTTAAGGGACCACCAAGAGTCACCCCATTAGCATAAACTCAGGCCTGATTCCAGGGGCCCACCATGAATAATAGACACATCTATCATTTGGGAAATTTCAAGGGCTTAGAGGCTCCTGCCCAGGAACCAGGGTACAATGGCCACCCAAATTCTTTATTATACTACAGGACCAAGGGTGGTATCACAGTATTTTGTTTGGTGCTTAGAAATCTTTGAAACTGTTTGAATTCACTAGTTATAAGCAATCTTCTAAAATTAGTGATAGGCTTGTATAATATCAATAAATGTTTACATAGTGCTTGCACCAAGGAGTACTCTAGTTGATTTTACTCTATTACTGAGACTTATTTATATTAGATTGGCAATATGCCTTTAAGAGCAAAGCACAAACAAAAATTCCAGGTCCTGCCCAATACTGCAAGAACTATACACAATATGTTATTCACCGAAACTAAAAAATCTTTATTTCAAAGTGGTGTCCTATGTGGTGATAAAAAATTGAAGACAACCAATACATTTCTCTGAGGCTGCTGAAGTGCAGGGTTGATGTAGCATCAAGTGTAACACCACACTGAGAGTAGATAAGGCAGGAACGTTCCTGCCCTCCATCATAGGCATGATACATTTCCACACCTCTTAAGCAAGAGGACTGAATCCTGCTCGATGTGTCCTGGTGCTCTTGGCTTTTGCTTTGTTTGGCATCATTTGTCCTTGAGGTATGATCAAAATGTGTGGTGTTAGTGAGTAGCGCTAATATCCAGTTTGCCACAGACATTCAAGGTCCCAAACAGTTTCAGCAACAGTTTTAATAGAGGGGCAGGACAAGAACACCAGTAATTTTATCAGAATGAGGTTGGGTCACCGGCATTTCTACATACCCTTGGAAACACAGATTCTCATTTGGGACAAATGAAAAGAATGAGATCACCACCTGTGTCCCTGTGTGGCAAGAAGTAGTCATGACAGACCCTGTGATTTGTGATAGTAGTAGGAGTGAGGTGTCTGGTGGAGCAGAAGTATGGGGTCAGTAGTGAGTCAAGAAGGTTTTTAATGGATGGGTTTCAGTCACTCATTAAAAGGAATAGAATGCATTTGTGTGATTTGTAGAGACAACCATAACTTATCCATGAAATAGGTAGAGGATTCAATCTGCTTCATAAAAGGCAAATCTCACAAGGCTGTGTAACTCTTGTTAAGGATGAATAAGAGTTCATCAAATAGCAAATAGCATGATTGATGTTTCCTTTCTAGTAGACCACTTTGGCAAATTCTCAAAGTCTTCTTCTTATACTTTCCCACAAGCCATACAATTCATATCAGCTATGAATTTTTAGGTAAGATAAAATGCTGTATAAAAGACAGAGCTCTTGCAGTCAGTACTTTATTTACTTTATTTTCAGAAAGAGTATCAACTCAACCTAAAAACTGTGTATACTGTATTGTAAAGTTTTTATTTTTATTTAAAAGTTAGATTTTTTATGACTTTTGAGAAAGCTATGGGATAAAAGGTTAAACCGTTTTACTGGCATAAAGCAATAATTTTTCATTTTGTTGTAAACCGGTTTAATTTTTAGACAATGGTTGCTGGCCTCTGAATCTTAACTGTATTTTAAACTAACAAAAGATTTTATTGTAATTTTTGATGATGATGATGTTAATACACCAGTAAATGATAGCCTTTCTGAAGTCTTAGGGAAATAATGATTAATGGGATGCAAAATGTCATTGTAATTGCATTCCCTGAAATCATGCCAAAGAGACACATCAGTGACATACTTATGCTAGAGTTTCAAGGTCCAAGTTTACCACTTCAAGTAACTTAGTCTCTTGCCAAAAATAAATAAAATAAAATAAATTTTAAAAGACCCCCTCTTCCCAAACACTACAACTCATTAACTCTGCCTTCTATTGGATGTTGACCATAACAGTATCACTGATCTGATCTGAAAGTTGATGAATGCTGGCCACTTATTTATTTACGATGCTGATGCAACCATTGAAGCCAGCTGGGATAGTTCTCAGCATTACTGAGAAGTTTGTATGCCAGTTAACAATTAGGCAGTACTGTGTGCCCAGTGCAGTGTAAAGGAAGAGTCGTGGTTTGTGTGGCTTCCATGGACCATGAAATTTCTTCTCATTCATTCCTCCATTTGGTATTTACTGGGCTTCCCTTGTGGCTTAGCTGGTAAAGTATCTTCCTGCAATGTGGGAGACCTGGGTTTGATTCCTGGGTTGGGAAGATCCCCTGGAGAAGGGAAAGGTTACCTACTCCAGTATTCTGGCCTGGAGAATTCCATGGACTGTGTAGTCCATGAGGTTGCAAAGAGTCGGATACAACTGAGTGACTTTCACTGTTATGTATTGCACACTGAGCAGGGCAATAAGGATAAAGATTTACAAGACAGTCTTTGCAGAGTTTATGGCTTAGTGGAGCCATGGTATATGCTTCTGAAATGGTTGATGATTGGGTAATACAAAACAAAGTATCAAGGGAAAGAACCTCCTGGGGTATAATGATTGCACTAGATTGTTTCATAGAGGAAATGGATTTGCAACAGAGCTTTGTGGCTAAGGGTTGAAAATCACATGGAAAAGAGTGAATTTTATTGGATTTAGGCCAGTAGCCTGTTGTCAAAAGAATGCTAGTGTATACACAGACTTACAACTAAGGAAGCTGAATTTTAGTTTTCTACTTAGATATTCTGAAGAAAAATTAAAAGTGTAATTATGTAACTCTAGAAAATGAAGATCATAGAGTAAAAAATATCTCAATGATTAACATTATTATTAATCATTTATCAGTAAGTGACTGATAATTCATTTTTATCTTACCTTTGTGACTAAACAACCAGACTCAAGTCAGACACATGACTCAAGTGCTGTCATGAAACAGAATTATTTTTAACTAAATTGACTGGATAATCTGCAAGGTCTGTTTTCTTTCTCCTGAGCAGATGCATATGTTGATTTCATTTTGAACTATACTAATATTATGCTTTCTAGTTAAATAGACATTGGTTATAATCCTGACCCACACTACCTAGTTATGTGTTGCTGCTGCTGCTGCTGCTGCTGCTAAGTCGCTCAGTCGTGTCCGACTCTGTGTGACCCCGTGGACTGCAGCCTACCAGGCTCCTCCGTCCATGGGATTTGCAAGGCAAGAGTACTGGAGTGGGGTGCTGTTGCCTTCTCCGAGTTAAGTGTATGTGTCTCAATTTGTTCATCTATAAAGAGTATGTGACAAACATACCCATAAAGTTGTTGAGAGCCTTTGCAGTTGGTTTGTGGGTTTAGATTGACTTTTTCAGTGACCAATTTTCTCTTAAAAATGGTGGATATCTTTTCTCTTTAAAGGTACATTCATTTCATTAAAAATTCCTGCTACATAATGAATTATTGTGCTAGAGCCTAAAAGAGGCTTCAGAAAATCTTTCCAAACTTCTGCCATAATAAACCAACTTTGCCTGTTGTAAATTTCCCTTTGGAAAAACATTGTGTTTCAGGGTGGATGTTTTACTGTAACACCCTATCATCCACTATGAAACACCTTACTGCTACAATCTGCTTTTGCTATTAAAACAATGTTGCCAGCAGTCAAACAAAGTCTTTTGTTCCTCCAATACTACAATTGATTTTCGACTAATTATTTTTCCGACTAATTGTTTTCCCTTTAAGTCATAGGTGACTTGCTAATAATTACTTTAGTCATGACATTTAAGATAAACATTTCTTAGGATGAAAATACCTTATGTATCTATCACTGCTAATGTTTAGAGCATAACCATTTTTTTTAAAAGTCTAATTATGGGTTTGAGATAGATGATCATAGCCAGAAGAAGCCAGAGTTTACAGTACTGCTATAGCATAGTTCAAAGTAAAATGCTTCATATCACTTTTATAACAGGTAGGACATATAAAGAAACATATGTATTTTCATACAGATGTTTTCTTTTTTTAAGGCCTGAAATTTTTGCCTACTAATTTTTAATTTTCATCATTGCCAAAGAACAAAAATAATCAACTAAGGATAACAATTTAGGAGTGTGGATTTTAAAAAAGTAAATTGAAAGAAAAAAGATCCAAAAGGATATTTGAAGACCAGTCAAAAGGATGAGAGGAAAGAGACGAATAAAATAATAATCATGCCATCCATCATGGGGTAGATATGAAAAAGGAAAAAAAAAAACATTTTGAGCTTTAATTCCTGAGTTGGAAAGATCCCCTGGAGGAGGGCATGGGTACCTACAGCAGTATTGTTGCCTGGAGAATCCCCATGGACAGAGGAGCCTGGTGGGCTACAGTCCATAGGGTCGCAAAGAGTCAGACATGACTGAGCAAGCAACCAAGCACAGCACACAGCAGAGCTTTGTCTATTCTATCACTTTACATCTCTTCAGTTCAGTTCAGTTCAGTTGCTCAGTCGTGTCCGACTTTGCGACCCCATGAATCGCAGCACACCAGGCCTACCTGTCCATCACCAACTCCCGGAGTTCACTCAAACTCACGTCCATCGAGTTGGTGATGTCATCCAGCCATCTCATCCTCTGTTGTCCCCTTCTCCTCCTGCCCACAACCTCTCCCAGCATCAGAGTCTTTTCCAATGAGTCAACTCTTCGCATGAGGTGGCCAAAGTACTGGAGTTTCAGCTTCAGCATCAGTCCTTCCAAAGAACACCCAGGACTGATCTCATTTAGAATGGACTGGTTGGATCTCCTTGCAGTCCAAGGGACTCTCAAGAGTCTTTTCCAACACCACAGTTCAAAAGCATCAATTCTTTGGTGCTCAGCTTTCTTCACTTAGTTAATACCAAAAAAAATACCTTTCCTTTCTGAATAGATAGCTTTCCTCTGCTCTTGCATCTTTTTTGACAACTGTCCTTCTGAAGAACACCTCAGTTGTGTGGTACTCAACTCATATGACTTACCTGTCAGTTGCATGTGTTATTTCCGGCAGAAGAGATTTGGAGCAATGCGTTTATAAGCATATGTTCCTGATTTAAATAAATGATACTAGTAAAAGTATATTAATAGAGATACTGGATAAGAGAGTGCTAGAATCAGCTAGAAACACAACTAGACATAGGCAGATGGAAATAGAAACCTAGAGATTTAAAAATGAGACATACCAATGCCAGGGAGACCAGTAGATGAATCCTTCCTCCAGTTTCTCAAATCCTGACTCAACCATATTTTAGTTGCATTACCTGAGGCAAGTTACCTACCTTCTCAGTGCCTCAGTTTCTTTATCTTGATATAGGAATAATACTGGTTTCCTCAAAGGATTGTTAACAGGCTTAAAGATGATAATAGATATAAATTATTAAAACAATGCCTGGAACATAATAAGTATTCACTAAATGTTATTTATTTTCTTTTTATCATCTTGTTTGTGAACATAATATACCACTACTGGTCTCATTACTGGGAATGGTATAGTGAAAGGTCATGGGCTTTGAAGCCAGGTAGACTTGGATTTAAATCCTGCCTCTGCTGTTTACCAGCAGAGTAAACTTAGGCAAATTAATGTCTTTGTGATTTGGTTTTCTTATCTGTAGTATCAGAAAAATAGTCCCTATTGACTATTTGAGACTATAAAAATAGTCTCAAAACTCCTTGGGAGTTTTGTCGATATATATCAAGTGCCAATATGATTTTTCCTTTCCCTTTCTGCCCTTCATTGAAGACAGAATGGAGTAAAAGAATTCCATTATTCCTACTATGCCCAAGCCACCCCAGCAGATCTCGTCATCCTGCTACACTCCTGTGACTGGAAGTGTCAGACAGTGAAAGAAAGGAATATCCCATGGCTTAGTACCAATCCAGTGGTGCTGGGTGGCTTCTCTAAAATTAAATCAAGCTAAGTAATTACCAGTGAGTTTGATTTAACAGTGGTTGAATCTAAAAATGTATTATGTAGAAGGTGCATAGCACAAGCTCTTTTTTTTTTTTTTTTTTAATGGTAGCAAACACTACAGTCTTATTTAAGGAATGATATAATTTTTAGACAATTTAAAAATCTTTTCAAAGTTGTTGATGTTCAATATTATATGTTACAAGTGTACAGTATAGTGATTCCCAATTTTTAAAGATTATGTACTTTTTTAAATCTTAATGAAGTAATTATTTTATCAGGATTTTTAAAAAGTTCTTTTTTTGGGGGGGTTCAGTTTTATTTGCCTCCATTGGAATTACTGTTTGCATTATGTTTTGATTGGTTCAAAGTTCAAAAGCTTTAACAAGGTAAGTCTGTTTCATGTTTCACCCTTGTCCTATCCCTGACAGGCAGTCACTGATATTGGTTTCTTATTTGTTCTTCCAAAGACATTTTATGACTATGCATGCAAACGTAAATTTATATGTATAAACTTATTTCTCCTTCATACAAAATGTAATGCTTTTCTGCAACCTTGATTCTTAATTTTTTTTAAACTGGAGTGTAATTGCTTTACAATGTTGTGTTAGTTTCTGCTGTACACAGAGTGAAACAGCTATAGGTATACATATATCCCCTTCCTCCTGAACCTTCCTCCCACCACCCCCATCCCACCCCTCTAGGTCATCACAGAGCACCAAGCTGAACTCCCTGTCCTGCACCTTGCTTTTATCCTTAACAGTGTACCATGGGGACCGCCCCATTAGGATATGTCGAGTGTCCTACATCTTTTTTTTTCCTAGTACTTGTATAGGTATGCAGTGTTTCTTTTTTGTTGCTTGTTATTTGTTTTTTGGCTTTTATTTATTTAAATTGACATATAGTGATTTACAGTATTTTAAGGGTGCAGAAAAGTGATTCAGATATTCATTATATATGTGTGTATAAGGTTATTATGAGATTTTGAATTTAGTTCTCTGTGCTATACAGAAAGTCCCTGTTGTTTATCTATTTTATGTATAGTGGTTCAGTTCAGTTCAGCTGCTCAGTCGTGTCTGACTCTTTGTGACCCCATGAATCGCAGCACGCCAGGCCTGCCTGTCCATCACCAACTCCCGGAGTTCACCCAAACTCATGTCCATCAAGTCGGTGATGCCATCCAGCCATCTCATCCTCTGTCGTCCCCTTCTCCTCCTGCCCCCAATCCCTCCCAGCATCAGAGTCTTTTCCAATGAGTCCACTCTTCACATGAAGTGGCCAAAGTAATGGAGTTTCAGCTTTAGCATCATTCCTTCCAAAGAAATCCCAGGGCTGATCTCCTTCAGAATGGACTGGTTGGATCTCCTTGCAGTCCAAGGGACTTTCAAGAGTCTTCTCCAACACCACAGTTCAAAAGCATATGTATCTGTTAATCCCAAATTCCCAATTTAACTCTCCCCCTTTCCCCTTTAATAACTAAGTTTGTTTTCTATGTCTGATTCTATTTCTGTTTTGTAAATAAGTTCATTTGTATCATTATTTTAGATTCCACATGTGACATCATATGAGATTTATCTTTCTCTGTCTGACTTATTTCACTTATTATGATAATCAACACAAGCTTTTTAACCTGTAAGACAGAGAGGTCTGTGTTATAGCACCTTGATGATCCCATTTCCCCTCCTCCCATTTCCAGGCTCATTGCTGCTAAGTTGCTTCAGTCATGTCCGACTCTGTGCGACCCCATAGACGGCAGCCCACCAGGCTCCCCCTTCCCTGGGATTCTCCAGGCAGGAACACTGGAGTGGGTTGCCATTTCCTTCTCCAATGCATGAAAGTGAAAAGTGAAAGTGAAGTCGCTCAGTCATGTCCAACTCTTCATGACCCCATGGACTGCAGCCTACCAGGCTCCTCCGTCCATGGGATTTTCCAGACAAGAGTACTGTTTAGTCCTTCTGGAATCTGGCCAGTTGGAAATCTCTGATCCATATCTCTCCTCTTCACCCTCCCAAATCATTCTCAGTTTTGACCTGAGATTATGACCCTTCCCTAAAGACAGGAAAGGTTTCTGAGAAAATGTTTGATTTCTAACCTTAAAAAATTTAAGTATTTAGAACTCACTTTAACCAAGTCTCTTTAAGTAAATAGACACTTTTGGGCAGACTAGAAATTAATGGTCTCAAAGATCTGAGGTAATCCTTGAAACACAAGTCCACATAAGCTTTCTTTTACATCTGGTGTTTTTCACCTTGTATCCCTGACTTGGATCTGGGGTTGCCAGGCCTGCTTCTGCTTGAATCTCTGAACTTCTGTTCTTGAAATTGCCTGTTTCTTCTTATCTTTCTTACCTAAGGTATGAGAGTCCTTTCCCTGTTCTCCTGTGTATCCTAGAGAGAGGATTTGAAAAAGTATAATTCCTGCTCAAAGCTTTTACAATATAGCGAAGGATTAGTATACATATACTGTCATTATCTCTTTGTAATATATCTTTTCATATTATACTGATAGTATGTCTGTCAGTGCTTATGAAGTGGTGCCAAGCATGATGGGATTCTAGAAAGAGACGTTACCAAGCCATAGACAGCTTAGGTAAGGCTTCTTAGTGAGGATGGAGTAGGAAGTGTGGAAGGATAGGTCATTCCCAGGGAGGAATTAAATTTCCTGTGATATACTAGGAGTTAAAGTCAATTCATGCATGTAAAGGAGAAACTAGTTGACATAATACTGGAGACACAGGTAGGCAGTTTACTCAGATCCCAGGAAATAATTGTTCTACTGAACTTTGTACCTATTAGATCATACATAGAGCATTACTTTTATTGCTGACTAGTGAGTTATTTAAAAGGAAGCTTCAGACTAGGGTATAAGAGGAAGACAGCCAGGAGTTTGCAAACCATATTGTATGAGGAATAGTTGAAGAACTGATGAAAATGTAAGACCAGTGTTATTTTTCTTTTTTTTTCAGATTTCTTATTTTTTATTTCTTTTTTATATTAGGGTAGACCAGTGTTGTTCTTAAAGTAAAGTATATGAGAGGCTGACATTTAGTAAGTGGACTTAATCCATGATGCTTTGGAGAGCAAAAAAATAAGATACGTAAATTTTAACTTGTGATAATAGGGTGTGTTCAACAATCCACACAGTTAAAGTGGAGGAGGTTCTTTCATGAGTAATACGCTGAGTCTTCTCACAGTTAATTAAGGAATTTCTGCTTTGTGGAGAAGACTGGACTAGATAAAGACTTTCCTGTGTTGCCTAAGATTTTGTGATTTTTTTCTTTTCAGGTGAAGTGATGGAGACAGTTCCATGTGTATGTAATAAATAGAGTGCATTTTGTTTTTTCCTACTCTTGGGATCAATTAAATTCTATCTTTGAAACATGAACATGGATCTTAGCTGTAGTGGCTAAGCTAACATGGATCATAGAAACACATAATCATTTACTCATGAGTGGATTTGGGTCACAAAAACATTAATATAGTTCTTCAGACCCCTCTGACTCAGAGACATCAATCCTAAACCTTATTTTGTAGCTTCTGCCTTATACTTGACCTCTTTCAGTGGCAAGTTGTATATATTTGTGTTAATCTGAAGGGAAAAAGAGAAGGGCTTCTTCAGGCATGTTTACAACTTGAGCAGGACTTCAATCCTGAACCTGTTTCTCCTTCCATCCCCACCACTTCCTCAAGGTGGATGGAAACATTGGCTGGAGCAATAGATTCAAGGGGCCTCCTTCCCTAGGCCTGGTTGTGGTGAGAGCTCTGTTCCCTCAGGTAAGGGTCTCTCCCAGTGTCTCCCTCTCCCTAAGAAGCTTTCTTTACTCTCCTGAAGTTTGGCAAGAATATTGAGCAGGTAAATTGCAGGCCCCCTAGGCAGTCTAGTGTAGCAATTAGGATAGGCCCTGAGTCTGCTTTCATTCAAGCCCAACACTTCACATGGACTGGTCCCGTATCTTATTGAACCTCAGTTCTCTTATCTGTAAAGTGTAGATGACAATAGTACATAGTCATAGGATCATTATGAAGATCATTTGACCAACTATATAAAAGAGCTTTCCTAGTTGTTATTATTCTTGGCTGTATCTCTTGCTTTAGGTTCTATAGCATGTTCCTCTAGTTTACAGCAGGCTTTCTGTCTTTCCTGAGAATTAGTATCCCATAACTACCAGTATGACCAGTTCCTATAACTGGATCCTGGCATGTATTTTGATGCTGGTCCAGTTCTGTAGTAGAGTCTGCAGTTGGTAATAAATTTTCTTTTAACTGTAGAGTTTGTTCTCATTCAGTTATGAGTAAGTTGTTTTCATTGTAACTCTGTACAATCTCTATTTGATTCATGGAACAGATCTTTTGATTTATTTTGTTTCAAATTTCTTATTTTTTTTTTTTCCTGGATAGCTCAGTGGGTGAAGAATCTGCTTACAATGCAGGATACACAGGAGACACTGGTTTGATTCCTGGGTTGGGAAGATCCTCTGGAGAAGGAAAGGGCAGCCCAATCCAGTATTCTTGCCTGAAAAATCTGATGGACAGAGGAACCTGGCAGGCTACAGTCTATGGGGTTGCAGAGTCGGACACAACTGAGCAACTAAGCATGGTACATATCCATAGCCTTCCTTCTCCTAAGATGTACTGTGCTTAGTTGCTTAGTCGTATCAGACTCTTTTGGGACCCCATGGCCATGGAATGTAGTGCGCCAGGCTCCTCTGTCCCTGGGGATTCTCCAGGCAAGAATACTGGAGTGGGTTGCCATGCCCTCCTCCAGAGGATTTTTCTGACCCGGGAATTGAACTGGGGTCTCTTGCATTGCAGGCAGATTCTTTACCAGCTGAACTACCAGGGAAGCTCATCACTTCATGGCATAAAGATGGGGAAACAATGGAAACAGTGACAGACTCTGGTTTTTTTGGGGCTCCATAATCACTGCAGATGGTGGCTGCAGCCATGAAATTAAAAGATGCTTGCTCCTTGGAAGAAAAACTATAACAAGCCTAGACAGTGTATTAAAAAGCAGATACATTACTTTGCGAAAAATGTCCATGTAGTCAAAGCTGTGGTTTTTCTAGTAGTGATGTGTGGATGTGACTGTTGGACCATAAAGAAAGCTGAACACCGAAGAATTGATGCTTTTGAACTGTGGTGTTGGAGAAGACTCTTGAGAGTCCCTTGGACTGCAAGGAGATCCAACCAGTCCATCCTAAAGGAAATCAGCCCTGAATATTCATTGAAAGGACTGATGCTGAAGCTGAAGCATCATTACTTTGGGCACCTGATGTGAAGAGCCAGTTCATTAGAAAAGATGCTGATGCTGGGAAAGAATGAAGGCAGGAGGAGAGGGGGATGACAGAGAATGAGATGGTTGGATGGCATCACTGACTCAATGGACGTGAGTTTGAGCAAGCTCCAGGAGATGGTGAAGGACAGGAAAGCCTAGTATGCTGCAGTCCATGGGGTCACAGAGTCAGACATGACTGAGCAACTGAACAACAACAATAGCCTTCCTTAGAGAAATGATCACATGTGATATATATCTATGTATTTTTGTGTGTATATATATATATATGGCTTCCCAGGTGGCACTGGTGGTAAAGAACCCATCTGCCAATGCAGGAGGTGCCGAGACACAGGTTTGATCCCTGGGTCGGGAAGATCCCCTGGAGGAGGGCATGGCAACCCACTCCCATGGAAAATCCCATGGAAGAGGAGCCTGGCAAGCTGTGGGTCCATGGGGTTGCAAAGAATTGGACATGACTAACACAACTTAGCGTGCACTATATGTGTGTGTATATATATATATATATATATATATATATATATAAACATTTTATTGAAGAATTTTTTTATGTTTGGTATTCTAGAATGACTATATTTTATTTCTTTGAAAAGTGTCAGAAAATTACAACTTTTGCAGGGGTAAAGACTAGCAGCAGGGGCCTATGTGGACAATTATTCCTAGAAATTCTGGCATAAATTTTCCTTCTAAACAGACTCAAAAAAAGTACAGGTCTGGCAGAAGGTACTGGAATACAAAATGATAATACATGTATTCTACAAATTACCCTTGTCTGGAAAGATTAATAGTTTTGTTTTTCAAGTATTATACTTATTTTTCTTCTCTACATACTGTTCAGTTGAAAATTTTTCCTGCTCTTTGCTTTGTACCTCATTTCCTCAGCTGTCAGGAAGGAGCAAAGATGCATATAAAATATTATAATTTAGGACAGTTGCATTCTAGGGGGGACCTGTCTTAATGCAGTATGCCCTATTTTCTCATTTCTTTATAACTGTCAGAGTCTATAGACAGAGACAAAAATTCACTGTTGATTGGACCATTGATTAATCTATCAACAAACCAAACAGAAAAAATAATTACTTGTACAAGTGTTTGTATTATGCAGCATAAATGTATACTTAGGAGGTAGGCAACATTTCACAGCTGTTCTTGAATTGTGTTGTAAGAAATAATATATGTTTTTGTCTGTTTCTCCCAATACTGTAATATTTCTGTTTTACTTATCTCTGCATCATTCACCAAGTACAAATATTGTCTTAATTTTAATGAGTATTCAATAAATAGGAAATTATTGAAATATTACCTTCTATATTCAACAATATGGACATTTATAAAATTTAGATATGGAAAAAGTTCATAGCTGAAAGATATATCCTGCTAGAGCTTCTACATTTCAATTTGTTACTTTAAAAAAATATTATGTAGGAGTTAAGTTTTTCAAACTAGAATCAAGTTTTTTTTCTCAAGGTTCTTGTAGTCACTGTTGCAGAGATAAACTATTCTATTTTAAGCATAAATGCTATAGTTAAATCACCATAAGTATATTTAACTTTAAAAGTTACCTGTTCTAGTGAGATAGATTCAGTGATTATACTCAGTGATTGTATGCCTTTTAAAAATTGCCATTATGGCAATATAAATGAAATTAAATGAAAATTTAATTTTTAATTTTTGAATTTTTGTAGGTACTATGACATTTAAAAATCACTCATCTATGCATCATTCTTTACCACTAGTTGTCCAAATTAACACATTGATTGAACTTCTTAAACATGGAGGTATAAGGACGTGGTTCTTTGGTAAAACTTCCAAATGGACTTTTATCATCATCTGGTAAGACTGGATTGTAACTGCATAATCAGAATTAGCCCTCATTTCTGTGGTTACTTAAGTGCCAAACCTAAAGATCAGTCTTTGGATAACAATGTTATAAGGGACAATAGCTTGAAAATCAGTGGACTGTACCTCTCTGTATGCTTTTATTCCCTAAAAAAGTGTCCCTGAACTAAGTCTTCTCTGATGATGGAAAGGAGGAAGGGATGGTGTGCTTATTGGAATGAGATAACTATGTATGAAACTACTTGCTTTAGTGACTAGATGAGACCGATGTATAGTCGTCATAGACACTGTTCATTTGAAGATAGATGTTGATAAAATTCTAAAAAATGGCTTGGTATCTAAAGAAGCTGAACATTCTATCAGAAATGGGCTTTTAATTACATATTCATTTAAATTTCCTTAAAAAAATGGTGCCAAGGAGAAATACAAACTGCTGCAGAATCACCATAAATGCAAAATTATTCAAGACAGACTAAATAAAGTTTCTATGTACTAGAAAAACTACAAAAACTCACCATTTTAATGACTGCATCTGTGATCATGTACTAGCAAATAACTCTGCTTGTAGCACCTTTTATATGTCTCTATTATATTACTTACGATAATATGACTGCTTTCTTTCTTATCAGTCTCTACTCGTAGGAATTTCATTCATTTAATTCATTCAACTAGTATTGACCTGTTCTATGTATGCCAGGTGCTGGGTATACAACAGACAACCAGATAAAAATACATGCCTTGAAGATGATATTTTAGTTGCAGAGACAGAAAATCTAAATAAAGGAGCAAAATATATCATATGTTGAGATTTCTCTAACTATTGTTCTTTGCATCACTAGCATCTACTATAAGGACTGGGCAGCGTATACACTAAGAAACTATTCACTAATGGATTGATTTACTTTCATGATTACTCAGAGGAACGAAAGCGTAATTCTTAATTTAACATTGCTTATAATTGTTAATAGCCACTGGAGTGCTGATACCAGTCAACAGAAAAACAGACAGGGTAGGGGATGATGGCGTAACTTCCAGAATAAAACTTTAATGAATGTGAGCTCAATGAGTGTGAGTAGAGTGGCCTGGAAGATTGATTAATTGGGTGACCTTAATGTTTGATATGGAATTGTTGTTTAGTCTCTGTCATGTCCAACTCATTTGCAATCCCATGGACTGTAGCCTGCCAGGCTCCTTTGTCCATGGGATTTTCCAGGCAAGAATGCTGGAGTGGGTTGCCATCTCCTTCTCCAAGGGATCTTCCCAAGCTAGGGATTGAACCCACGTCTCCTGCATTGGCAGGTGGATTCTTTAGCACTGAGCCACCAGGGAAGCTGAGATAGGCAGTTGCTGTTGTCGTTCAGTCACTAAGTCATGTCTGACTCTTTGTGATTCCAGGGACTACAGAACACCATTGAGTTGGTGATGCCATCCAACCATCTTAACCTCCATTGCTCCTTTCTCCTCCTGCCTTCAATCTTGCCCAGCATCAGGGTCTTTTCCAAGTAAGTTGGCTCTTCACAACAGGAGACCAAAGTAATGGAGCTTCAGCTTTAGCATTAGTCCTTGCAATGGGTATTCATGGTTGATTTTCTTTAGGATTGACTGGTTTGATCTCTTTGCAGTCCAAAGAACTCTGAAGAGTCTTCTCCAGCACCACAGTTCAAAAGCATCAGTTCTTCAGTGCTCAGCCTTCTTTATGGTCCAACTCTCACATCTGTACATGACTACTGGAAAAACTATAGCTTTGACTGTGCAGACCTTTGTCTGCAAAGTGATGTCTCTGCTTTTTAATATGCTGTCTAGATTTGTCATAGCTTTTCTTCTAAGGGGCAAGTGTCTTTTAATTTCATGACTGCTGTCACTGTCCACAGTGATTTCGGGGGCCAAGAAAATAAGATCTGACACTGTTTTCATTTTTTCTCCATCTTTTTGCCATGAAGTGATGGGACTAGATGCCATGATCTTAGTTTTTTGAATGTTGAGTTTCAAGTCAGCTTTTTCACTCTTGTCTTTCATCTTCATCAAAAGACTCTTTATTTCCTCTTTGTACCCTGTCATTAGGGTAGTATCATCTGCGTATCTGATGTTGTTGATATTTCTCCCAGCAATCTTGACTCCAGCTTGTGATTCATCCAGTCTGGCATTTTGCATGATGTACTGTGCTTATAAGTTGAATAGGCATGATGATAATATACAGCCTTGACATACTCCTTTCCCAATTTTTAACCAGTCCATTGTTCCTGTCTGATTTTAATTGTTGCTTCTTGACCTGTGTACAGATTTCTCAGGAGGCAGGTAAGGTGATCTGGTATTCTCATCTCTAAGAATTTTCCACAGTTTGTTGTGATCCACACAGTCAAAGGCTTTAGTGTAGTCAATGAAGCAGAAGTAGATGTTTTTCTGGAAATCTCTTTCTTTTTCTATGATCCAATGGATGTTGACAATTTGATCTCTGGTTCCTCTGCCTTTTCTAAATCCAGCTTGAACATTTGAAAGTTTCGGTTCATGTACTTCAAGCCTAACTTGAAGGATATTGAGCATCACCTTGCTAGCATGTGAAATGCATGCAATTGTATGGTAGTTTGAACATTCTATGGCATTGCCTTTCTTTGAGATTAGAATGAAAATTGACCTTTTCCAGTCCTGTGGTCACTGCCAAGTTTTCCAAATTTGTTGGCATATTGAGTGCAAGACTTTAACAGCATGGTCTTTTAAGATTTGAAATAGCTCAGCTGGAATTCCATCACCTCCACTAGCTTTGTTTGTAGTGATGCTTCCTAAGGCCTGCTTGACTTCACACTCCAGGATGTATGGCTCTAGGTGAGTGACCACACCATGATGGTTATCTGGGTCATTAAGACCTTTTTTTGTACAGTTCTGCTGTGTATTCTTGTCACCTCTGCTTTATTTCTTCTGCTTCTGTTAGATCCCTGCCGTTTCTGTCCTTTATTGTGCTCATCTGTGCATGAAATGTTCCCTTGTTATCTCTATTTTTCTTGAAGATATCTCTAGTTTTTCCCATTGTATTGTTTTCCTCTGTTTCTTTGCACTGTTCTCTTAAGAAGGCTTTCTTATCTCTCCTTGCTATTCTTTGCTGCTAAGTCACTTCAGTCGTGTCTGACTCCATGCGACCCCATAGATGGCAGCCCACCAGGCTCCCCCGTCCCTGGGATTCTCCAGGCAAGAACACTGGAGTGGGTTGCCATTTCCTTCTCCAGTTCATGAAAGTGAAAAGTGAAAATGAAGTCACTCAGTCGTCCCCCACTCTTAGCGACACCAAGGACTGCAGCCTACCAGGCTCCTCCATCCATGGGATTTTCCAGGCAAGAGTACTGGAGTGGGGTGCCATTGCCTTCTCCGTTGCTATTCTTTAGAACTCTGCATTCAGATGGGTGTATCTTTCTATTTCTCCATTTCCTTTTGCTGCTATTCTTTTCTTAGCTGTTTGTAAGGCCTCCTCAGACAACCATTTTGCCTTTTTGCATTTCTTTTTTTGGGGGGAATGGTTTTGGTCACCACTTCCTGTATAATGTTATGAATAGTTATTCATAGTTCTTCAGGCTTTCTATCAGATCTAATCCCTTGAATTTATTTGTCACTTCTACTGTATAATCATAAGAGATTTGATTTAGGTCATACCTGAATGGTCTAGGGTTTTCCCTACTTTTTTCAATTTGAGTCTCAATTTTGCAATAAAGAGCTGATGATCTAAGCCACAGTTAGGTCCTGGTCTTGTTTTTGCTGACTGTATAGATCTTTTCCATCTTTGATTGCAAAGAATATAATCAGTCTGATTTTGGTATTGACCATTTGGTGATGTCCAAATCTAGATTTGTCTCTTGTGTTGTTGGAAGAGGGTGTTTGCTATGACCAGTGTGTTCTCTTGGCAAAGCTCTGTTAACCTTTGCCCTGCTTCATTTTGTATTCGAAGTCTGAACTTGCCTGTTACTCCAGGTGTCTCTTGACGTCCTACCTTTGCATTCCCATCCCCTAAGATAAAAAGGTCATCTTTTTTGGTGTTAGTTCTAGAAAATATGCAGTTACCATAACAGTTAATTGTACTATGTGGCCCAAATAAGTGGAGATCTTATCATATCATCTGTCTATTTTGCTCTTTGCAACTAGCAATGAACACAAACATTCTGGCCCACATACTTCTTTGATTTCATTATTTCTCTATTGTCTTAATGTTGAATGTCTTGAGAAGTATCAAGTTAATTCATTTGTTTTTCCATAGAATATCCAAACACTTGGCCTTTACACTTCTCAGTTAGAATTCTAATCATTAACAAAGATGACTGAATATAACCTGCCAAGCTCTAAAGGAAGATATTTTAGAAAATAACAGCATAGTTATGTGTCAAGTAGCTCTTGGAAACTAGATGAAAGACTGCATGAGTGATGAAAATCTATGCACAGCTCTCTGGAATCCAAGTTCCAGTGAGCCAGCCAGAGAAGAATGCTTTCAAGATTTGTGAGGTGACTTTTGATGGAGCCTGGGGAAAATGGTAGACATTCCTGCTCTTACCCCAACTCCCAACCTTCTATCAGGCTTATCAGGGCTGAAATTCTCCAGCAATTCTGTAGTACCCCACTCACATAAACACACACATTCATAAATGATCAATATTAGTTCTGAGTCTTTAGCACAATAGTACAGGCCTACTTTGGGGATCAAGGGCTCTCCTGATGGCTCAGTGGTATAGAATCCACCTGCCAGTGCAAAAGACGCAGATTCAGTCCTTGGGTTGGGAAGATCCCCTGGAGAAGGAAATGGCAACCCACCCTAGTATTCTTGCCCAAAATCTCACAGACTTAGTACCTTGGTAGTCTACAGCTCATGGGTTGCCAAGAGTTGGACATGACTTAGTAACTAGAACCACAACAACCACCTCGGAGATATCATGAGTTTGGTTTTAGACCACCACAGTAAAGTGACTATCACGGTAGAGCAAGGCATGAAATTTTAGGTTCCCAGGGCAAACACAATTATGTTTTACACTATACTGTAAGCTCTTATCTTTGCAATAGCATTATGTTAAAAAAAAATGTGTATACATACCTTAATTAAAAATACTTTATTACTAAAAAATGCTGACCGTCATCTGACAACATGAGGTTCCATAAACCTTCAATTTGTAGAAAAAAAAAATACAGTATATGCAAAGCACGATAATAAAGCTATGCATAATACAACAAGGTATGCCTGTATATTTCAACAAATTACTTGAGGAAAAAAAAGTACAGATTATAAAGCAATTCATAATCTAACAAAGAGGAAATTAGAGACAAAGCACAGGAGAAAATCAAAGTCCTCTGCAATTCTACTATCTAGAGTTAACCAAGAAAATCATTGAAATACACTAGTTTTTTTTGTATGTGCGCACAAAATTACATAAAGTTTTTCAAAATCGGGATCATACAGTCAATATATTTGGTAACTTGCCTTAAAAAATTAAAACTGAGAACTTACCTGGTGGCTCAGTGACTAAGACTCTGAGCCCCTAATACAGGGGTCCTGGGTTAGATCCTTGATTGGGAAACTAGATCCCACATGCCACAGCTGAGAGTTAGCAACTAAAGAGGATCCTGCATGCCACACCTAAAACGAAAAGGTCCTGTATGCTGCACCTAAGACCCAGTGCAGCCAAATAAATAAAAATAAATAAATATTAAAATAAGACTGAATCACAAACATAAAAGCTTGCATATCTTCCACTACATGAAATTACCATAATTTATGATTTGTTGCATACTTGGGTTGTCCTGAATTTTCAACAATATACTATTGTCAACAACATACTAATGATCTTTCTTTTGCATAAATACTCCACCCACTTGGTGGGTAACTGTTGGTGCTTCTCCCAAGCTAGGTTCTAGAGCAACCTTGCTTCCAGGCTGGGGCTGGGGTCATAGGAAGGGGAGAGTGAGGAGTGTCTGGCCACTACCCTGGTATTCTGGAAAAACCCTGGGTGCTGAAAGCCCTGGGTACTGGCTGCCCTCAGCAGAGGACTCAATGTTTTTTCATGGCTGGTGACCACATTGGTGTTTGCAAGGGAAGGAGGAAAGTCAGAGAAGTGAATGTCATGTAACTCAAGCATTTTAAGCTTGCATGTTTCTAAACTAGGCCCAGCTGTTCCATCCAAGTGCACCAAGCATCTTTGTTCCCAGCTGCAGAGAGCAATGTCTTGACTGGTCTCTGAGATCTCTAGGAACACATGTAGTCATTGACAGGAAATGCATTCACTTAATATTTATCAGGCAAGAGAACTATTGCTTCTTTTATTCTTGAACCCACTCCTCCCCACCCCACGTGCAAAAAAAAAAAAAGAAGGCGAAGCAAATAGATTGTAAGTTTCATAAGGACAGGCAATACTTGCTTCGTTTGCCACTGTGTCCTCAGAGCCTAGCACATTGCCTGGCACATAGCAAATGAACAAATATTTGATAAGTAAAGAAAAAACATAAAATTAAAGTATCTCAAGTCAATTGCCAATTGGGCCTTGGCCCTTCTTTCTTTTAAGAGAAACAGGGCTCATATAGGCTTATTTCTTCAATCCTGTTAGCTAACTTGGGAAGAAGTGATAGAAGAGTCTGGACTTAACCCAGGTACTGTTGTCTGAGGACTCATTATCTGTGCAGTGAAACTTGGTCAATTTTATTAGCTAGAGAATCTTTAGGCCTGCACTTTGATCATTTTTCCCCCTACAAGAGGAACCATAAAGGAAAGAATCATTTCCCAAAGGATCTGCATGGACTGCAAGATCTTGTTTCTTTTAGTGGCAACAAACCACCTTGGAATCCTTTACTTTTAGAAACATTCTAGGCCTCAAAATACTGCAAGGAGATCCAACCAGTCCATTCTGAAGGAGATCAGCTCTGGGATTTCTTTGGAAGGAATGATGCTGGGGCTGAAACTCCAGTACTTTGGCCACCTCATGTGAAGAGTTGACTCATTGGAAAAGACTCTGATGCTGGGAGGGATTGGGGGCAGGAGGAGAAGTGGACGACAGAGGATGAGATGGCTGGATGGCATCACTGACTCGATGGATGTGAGTCTGGGAGTTGGTGATGGACAGGGAGGCCTGGCGTGCTGCGATTCATGGGGTCACAAAGAGTCGGACACGACTGAGCAACTGAACTGAACTGAACTGAGGCCTATGGCACCCCACTCCAGTACTCTTGCCTGAAAAATCCCATGGATGGAGGAGCCTGGTAGGCTGCAGTCCATGGGGTTGCTAAGAGTCGGACACAACTGAGCAACTTCACTTTCACTTGTCTCTTTCATGCATTGGAGGAGGGAATGGCAACCCACTCCATTGTTCTTGCCTGGAGAATCCCATGGACAGAGGAGCCTGGTGGGCTGCTGTCCATGGGGTCACACAGAGTCGGACACGACTGAAGCGACTTAGCAGCAGCAGCAGCAGCAGTGATGGATGAGCAGATGTTTCTCTGATGACTAGATGCTGTTCTTATAGAAACACCCCCAATGAATAAAAAATAATATAATTTTGCTCATTTTACCATTTACTGAGAACATCTTAGGTACCAGCTTTGTACCAGCTATTAGATATAAAAATAAAAAGAAGAGATGATCATAGATTTGCAAGTAAATAATACATCATTATCATGCAGTGTGGCATGTGACACAACTGAGTAGGGACAGGGTGCTGGGGCAGCACAACTTGCTAAATCATCTCAGAGAAGTTGTGAAAAGTTTCATGGAGGTGAGCCCATTATGACGTGGGGCTTGAAGGATGGATAGGAGTTTTTCAGGTAAAGAAATGGTGAGTGGAGTTTCAAAATGAGAGCCATACAAGCCAAAGCTCAGAAGGGCCTGGTGGATCTGGGACAGTTGAGGCCTTTACTGTGGTTGGAGCGTAGGGTATTGGCAGGAGAGATGAGGTTATAGAGATGGATGTCAGATGCGTCATCAAGAAGGCAGTTAAGGAGTTTGTATTTTGTTGTGTAGACAATGAGGGTTTTGGTAAGGGACATTTCTCCTTCAACCATAAGTATCACCAGCCAAATTGAAGCATTTTATTCTTGATAATGACCCATCAAGAAGACCAAGAAGACTTGATTTTTTTTTTTTTCCATTTGGGTTTTAGGTTTTTACATTGTCTCTCAATCCTGCTGACATAATAGTGTAATCCCCCTTAAATTTTCAGTTTTACCTTTTGTTCATTTATTTGTTATTTGTTTTTATATTCAAGATGTTTTCAAAGACATTTTGTTTGTTCTGCAAATGTTCATTGAGAAGTTAAAGCTAGGCTCAGTGCTTAGACCAGTTCTAATCTATAGCTAGGGCTTCCCTGGTGCCTCAGTGGTAAAGAATTTGCCTGCCAATGCAAGAGACATGGATAGCATCCCTGGGTTGGGAAGATCTCCTGGAGAAGGAAATGGCAACTCACTTCGGTTTTCTTGCCTGGGAAATCCCATGGATAGAGAAGCCTTGAGGGCTACAGTTCACGGGGTGGCAAAGAGTCAGACGTGACTTAGTGACAGTGTATAGCTGTTCTAAATAAAAATTTAAAAACTTTTATCTATAGTTTATATAAACTTTAGCTTATCTATAGTTTAATCTATTTGCATAAATAAACTTTAGTTTTTTCATCGAAATTTACAAATATGTTGGCTTTGAATTTTCTATTCCCACAAGTAAGAAAAGGTCTATAACTAGGATCAGTGTTTGTCTGCTCTTCAGTCATTCTGTTTGTGCACATTTGACTTGCCATGTAAGTTGTCATTTTCGTAGTTCTGGCATCAGTTTGAATTCAAAGGATTCAGTTGTCTATGTCAATGTTTCTGCTATTTCTGCTATTCTGCTATCATTTCTTTTTCTCGGTGTTTTGCAAAATAACATCACTTTGTGGAAAGTGAAATAAATACCATGTAGCAGTTTGTTAAGTTAAAAACTGTAGGACTGAGGAAATGTCTGTCAAGTGATTTCTCTATTCTGTTTGTTTTGCAGGTGACAATGGCCAGCATTGGAATGAATATACAAGATTTTAAGGATTCCTGTGAAAGAACCCTTTTTACTCTTCGAATGGCAACATGGAATCAAATCTTAGATCCTTGGGTATATATTCTTCTACGGAAGGCTGTCCTTAGGAATCTCTATGTGTGTACCAGACGCTGTTGTGGAGTACATGTCATCAGCTTACATGTTTGGGAGCTTAGCTCCATTAAAAATTCCTTAAAGGTTGCTGCTATTTCTGATTTACCAGTTACAGAGAAAGTAACTCAGCAAACAAGCACCTAGTTGAATAGGATGGTAAATCAGTGTAGGTCTAGGACCAAATTTAAAAAAAAGTGTTGGTAATACTTCAGTTAATTGTATAAATAGAGGAAGTCTAACTGGAAAAATCAGCCCTCACCCAGATAGTATGGGGGCACTTTTGTCAGGCTTGGCTTTTAAATTTGTTAAATTAGCTGTATAATTACATATTTTAATACGCTTTTGTCAACTGGAGGTAAATGTGATAAAATAATGCCATAGGAGTCAAACGAAAGCAATTTGGGCCTTATCTGTGCTATTGATGGTTTTGAAATGAGTGACTCTCTTGAAGCCTGAAGCGTGTATTTGGTCTACTACCTGAACAGTGAAATGGCCATTTAGGGGGTCACTGCTCTATGTAGACGAGGCACAGTGAAATGGGGCACCCTTTTTTGATCTGGTCTGTTTTACTCCTCATTACATAGCCTCAGTTAATACATGCATTGTCATGTCACAGGGGATTGATTGTGGCTTCTTATAATGACTTCCACATACGTGGTTGGCTGTCAGGTTGCCTGGTCTTGTGAGCCTGTTTAGAATGAACCTTTCTTTGTCATATTTGACAGATACAACTGCTTGCATTTATTGATATGAAGGTCAGTTTTTGTTTGAAGATATTCTTGTTAAGTCATAGATTTGCACAGTTTTCAAGTAATTCCCATTTCCTCTGAAGATGCTTATGTATAGTCAATAGTTTGTAGAGAAACAAAGTCTGTGTGAGCAGGTGTAGAGGTGACTTGCACTGTAGCAGTTCCTAAGGAACTCAGCCATGGATAACGCAAACAAGCAGAAGTTAAACCCCAAGTGATGGGTGCAAAGAACATCGGTAAAGGTGCTTTACCTGAGAACCATTGACACAGTGTCATTTCTGTGTCAGGGAACAAAAGAAACACAGCCTCTAAAGAAAAATATTCAGAGACCATCTGCAGCTAGTGTGTTTCTTTTCACTTATACACACACACATACTCTCACACACACCAAGGACATCAGAAATTTCAGTTGCAAGGAATTCTTTAAATCTGTAAGATGGCATCTTCCAAAGCCTGTAACTACCAGTGTCAAGGGGAACTTTGGCAATTAGCCAGGCATTTTGAGACCCTTATAATGATTAACCAAAAGAGAAAAATCTCTCTCCAAATTTCCTAATAATACTTTAAATTTTTTCTTTGCTTGTTTGTGTAATTGAACTCAAAGAATTTTAGTAATCATTCAAAATGTCCTGAGTCTGTCAGAGCAGAGGGTAGCTAGTTCTGCTTTATATTCAGGAAATGCATTTCTATAAAAAACTCATTTTTTATTAGTTGGGGTATGTTTTAATATTACTCTTCCTTGTGAAACTGACTAGATTCTTTAGGAAATCTGTATAGATCAATTAGACTTAAATTACTATTTTTACAAATTTTTGCTTTTGACTGGTAATTTAAAAGTTCTTGTTCTTGTTTACTTTGGTGAATGTTGGTAAATTCTAATGAATACATTAAAAGAATGTATGCTTAATGTAATGAATACACTGGAAGAATGTTTGCTCAAGCAAACAGCCTCAGTGAAGATTTAAAGACAACTGTTTTGTTCCCCAATGAATTTAAAGTAGGGCAAGATGCATATACGCACTGGTGCATATGATATTCTTAGTTTATGACCAGTAAATGATGAATCACACCAAGTTAGGTCATTCACATATACAGAGCACATAGTAGATGCTTGATACTTGCCAAATTGAACTACTGGAAAGGATATCTTGGTGCAAATGAGCATGGAAGTGCAAAGGTTTTGTATACTTTTAGTTTAAGCTGACAACTACATGTTGCTTATTTTAAGATCTATCTATCTATCTCCAGTGTATATACTTTTTAAAAAGCCATTGCAATTTGTGATTGCTGTTATATTACATAAATGTTTTCACATGTTTTAAGAGCACTTAAAGACTAAAAGAATTTATAGATGGTTTAGAGGAGATATGTATTTCCTAGAGTTCCTTGAGAGAGTGTTGGTGTTCTGTGAGCTGAAGTAGAAGGAAGCAAAGTTCCATCCTTTCTCCTCAGGCTGGTTGGGATGCTGCAGTGAATAGTGCCCATAGAGCCTGATCTAGGAGATCTGTGGAGAAGAAAACCTCAGTTTTAGGCCTTTTCTCCTTGAGAAGACAAATGACAGAGTTGTTTCTCTTGCCATGATATCGCTCTGGCCATGCGTGTCTGTGTTGAGGAGATATTGTGACATGGCCGTGTATGGGAGTGCATGAGCTTAGTGTGCAAGATTTTGGGGAGTGACAGGGCAGTCATTCTCTGCACATCCTGGAAGGGTTATCTCTATTATCTGAGCTTAGGTTTAGAGCAACTAAATCGGTTTCATGATGCTGTTAAACTCAAGAAATAAACACCAAAAATTGGGGGAAAAAAATAGTCAAAGAATATGTGTGCTTACATTGTGTTAGGCTTTTTTGTCCACAGAAAATGAAATGAAATGAGCACAACAATATGCATATCTGACTTCAGAATTTTATTTCTGTTATTATATGTATTTCCATGTGGTTTGACAATTTATTATATAATGAATAATAAAGTAGAGCATCTGCCAATAACTTTCATATATTTGTTCAAAGGGGAAGGATATTTGTTCAAATGACTGGAAATAGTGTTCAGCAAGCTTACCACTTTTAAAGTGTTACAGTCTACTTTAAAATTCATCGTTAGACCATCAGAGTAACTGAATTTCCCTTCTCATTGGATAAAATAGTATCCAAGCAACTTCATATACAATTTGATTACATTATTTCTAGGGGATTATATTTTTATAGGCAGATTACTTGAAAATAGCAGGCTTTTTCTAATGTTAGTGAACTTTAAAAAAATGAGACTAAAAAACCCCAGCAGATGTGTTTAGGGGTACAGAGAGATAGTGCTGTTCCATAATTAGCTTTAAGTATATCCTAAAATATCAGACTTTTTACTGATGGGTTTAACTGGGTGATAGAAATATGTTCTTTAAACATTTTTTTTAATAAAAGCAGAAAGTTGCTTCCAATTATCTGTTGTTGCTGAAGTGAAAAATACTAAGTTAACACACACACATACATATACATAGATATATCTGTCTTATAAAACAAATGATCTTGTTTGATCATTTTCAGTATGAAAATGATAAACCTGCTTTAGTTTTGTGCCTAATCTGAGTTCAGAGTCCCAGTAAGATCATTTAGTAAACGAAGTGAACTTTTTGTGAAACTTAGTGCAAGCTTCACATATATATATATATTATCATTATTGCTCAAGACTAATTGTCTAAGATGAGACTATAAAGGATGGGAGTGTATATTTTTCTGCTTCACTGGGGGTCAGACTATTCTCCTGCCTGGTAAATAATATTGTTGGACTTCAACTTGTCATTGACATATTTTAACAGTTGATGAAATGTGTTATGTGAATAAATGTATTTTATGCTCTTCATACTTGCTGAGTTGTATAAGAGAGTAAATAGTGATATGTATATTTTGTGTCTTCCATCAGCATGTAACTCATGTCATTTTAGTGCTTTGACTAGTTTAAAACTTCAAACAAATGATTTCTAAAAAATAAACTTTTGGTGTTTATCAGGACTGGTTATTTTTAGGAAGATCATATAAAATTTGGAACTCTGGAACCTAAACTTTTGGGTTTAGGTTCCTGAAACCTAAACGAAGGGTTTCAGCTTATTTCCCTTTTGCTATCCCTCTCCTGTCCACTTTTCTGTGACATCTGCCTTATTTCTTTTTCCTGTGCCTCATCTTACATAGGTAGGTTATAATTCTGGTGGGAATTTGATCATCTCCAAAACACAGTGGCACAAGTATACCTGTAATAACAGACCCCAGTCTCAGTGCCATAAATCCAGAAAGGTTTGTATCTCACCCGTGGATACTGTCCACTCAGAAGGGGAGCTCTGCTCACTGTGAGCACTCAGAGACCTTGGGACAAAGCAGCAGTAATCTTAGATGTTGCTGTTTGTGGTGCTAAAGGGAAAAACAACCTGATGAATCATGCACTGGCTCTAAGAGCTTCCACCTTGAGCTGACACATATTACTTTTGCTCACACACCTTTGGCCAAAGCAACTAAAATGGCCCCACTAACTTCAAGCAGGGCAGGTAAGTGTAATACTATGAAATATCACAAAGGAGGGCTGAAAAAAATTGGTAGATAGCAGTTGTGATTTCCATATTAGGTAATTGTTTTTTGTTGTTTTCGTTATTGACTTCTTGCTGCTGCTGCTGCTGCTAAGTTGCTTCAGTTGTGTCCGACTCTATGTGACCCCAGAGACGGCAGCCCACCAGGCTCCCCCATCCCTGGGATTCTCCAGGCAAAAACAATGGAGTGGGTTTCCATTTCCTTCTCCAGTGCATGAAAGTGAAAAGTGAAAGTGATTCAAACTGGAACCAGGTTCAAATTAAAAAAAAAAAAGTATTTAGAAACATCATGGGATACAAATATTTAGGTCTCATTTATTTAAGAATCTTGTAATCTACAAAGATAAAGCAGAATGAATGCCATATATATTCCACAAGCTTTTTGCAATTAATAGAAATTTTAGATGACACCATAGAATAAAAAGTGAAAAGCTTGGTTTTTAAAAATGCAGGGAGTAAAACATTCTGTACAATGCCAAGAATAGCCTAGTTGCAGCATTGTTTGAAATAGTTGTGTTTCTAATAAATGAAGATGTTTGAAATTTACTTTTACCTTTGCATTAATGGCCAGACCATAAAGCATCTGCCCACAATGAAGGTAGACCTGGGTTCGATCCCTGGGTTGGGAAGATGCCCTGGAGAAGGAAATGGCACCCCACTCCAGTACCCTTGCCTGGAAAATCCCATGGACGGGGGAGCCTGGTAGGCCTACAGTTCATGGGGTCACAAGAGTCGGACATGACTGAGCGACTTCACTTGCATTTTCAGTCTCTTTAAAATATTTTGATACCTTAATATACACTTTGCTGTTGAATTTTATCAAACTATTAGAAAATCCAAAGTAGGATAACAGCACTAGAACAAGATTAAACTATATTTCTTTTCTTTTTCACCAAGTCGCTTCATTTTGAACCCAAACATGACAGTATATGAAATGAATCAGAAACCTGGCAAAATTGAAATCTTAGGAATCTTGAGATATAAGTTTATGTATACTGAATGTTAGCATATTCAAAAGCAGAGACATTACTTTGGCAACAAAGGTCCGTCTAGTCAAGGCTATAGTTTTTCCAGTGGTCATGTATGGATATGAGAAGAAAGCTGAGTGCTGAAGAATTGATGCTTTTGAACTGTGGTGTTGGAGAAGACTCTTGAGAGTCCCTTGGACTGCAAGGAGATCCAACCAGTCCATTCTGAAGGAGATCAGCCCTGGGATTTCTTTGGAAGGACTCATGCTAAAGCTGAAACTCCAGTACTTTGGCCACCTCATGCGAAGAGTTGACTCATTGGAAAAGACTCTGATGCTGGGAGGGATTGGGGGCAGGAGGAGAAGGGGACGACAGAGGATGAGATGGCTGGATGGCATCACTGACTCGGTGGACGTGAGTCTGAGTGAACTCCGGGAGTTGGTGATGGACAGGGAGGCCTGGTGTGCTGCAATTCATGGGGTCACAAAGAGTTGGGCACAACTGAGCAACTGAACTGAACTGATACCAAATGTTTTGTTCAAAGATTCTGTAGGAAGTTATTGTAAAGAATTTCTGGCAGAGCTGTGTTTCTGCCCTGCAAAAATATCAACTGAAAGTAAAATAATAAAGATATGATATGCAATTATGAAAATGTATTAATAATTGGATGGTTTTTACATTATCAAAAATCTCATATTTGCTAAAGTATACTTTTTAGCTACTCATCTAGATTGTGGAAGAATAGTGAAATTACACATCTTTTTTTTTTTTTTTTTAATTTAGAAGGAACAGCATTTCTTTTTTGCTCTTGGTTCCACATTTCAAAAATTACATTGTCTGCATTTTTAATTAAGTGAAAAAGTTGAGAAAGGTCACTTTTTCTCTTTTATATTTCAAAAATAAACCAACTTATAGTAGTCAGAAGCAAAACTAGAGGTCCACCACAGATGTTTATTTCAACACACTTAAAGTGCTTCAGGAATCAGATGGGCAACTATGGGCTAACATCATCTTTATCAAGTATTGGCAAAGGTTATAGCTGGGAAAGCCTTTGCTTATTGAATGGAAGAGATATCATAGAACTGAGTAACTGATGATACTTCGATCTTGAATTAGGTTAGGTCTTAATCTGCTTCTAGCCAGTTGATCTCTTGAAATATATGGGTTGTGCTTTTTGGTTGCTCTATAATTTTCTTCTTGCTTCTAGATGTAACGTATTCTTAATTTGTTTTACAGATCAATCTTTTTTCTTTGGAATAAACCAATGTGGATGAGGGAGCCCAAAAGGGAATTAATCAGTTTTGGTGCATATTTTGAAGACACCTTCACAACACATATTGCTCTGAAGTTAGGGTTAGAGTGAAACTTTCCATTAGGATAGTGCAGAGGACAACATTCTCTCAGGGGAAAGTAAATATTCTAAGCTTTCCTCTCCCGGGCATCTTCCCTCAGGCACTGAGACCACAGCCATCCAATACATGGGGATAGGCAAAAGAGACTTCAAAAGTCAATATATTTCAGCAGGTAATTTTTAGCAAGTCTGGCAACGAGGTCTTTCTATTCTTCTCTCTTGTTTGTGATGTATGTAGGGGAGATTTAGCTGCAATAGTGATTCTGGCTGTTGTCTAAAGAGTTCTGACACAAGGCCTCAGTGTTACATATCACATACACTGCACAGTCACAGCTGTTTTTGTTGAGCAGGGCTTTCTCTTCCACAAAGGCCAGTTTGTTTCCTTTTCTGCATGAGAAAGCCTCTAGTTTTTCTGCCACCTGCTCTGCATGGAATGAGTTGCTACCATAAGAATCGTAATGAAAAAAGCCATTTTTACCTTGCAGATAAACCAACAACCTCTAGTGGGTTCCCCCACCTGTATGTTTGGAATTATCATTGATGGCTAAAAACACAACTCTCTTGTTGGGGAGATCCAAGGGTTCAAGGAACATGGTAATCTCTGCTGGGTTGACAGCCACTTGACGAACTGAGTAAGTTCGGGGCTGATGAAGCAGATGCAGTCAGAGCAGTCATGAAATTGACTGTTGCCAAGGTACTCAAAGGAAAACCCAGTAACATGGTCATTGAGCCAGTTTGGAGGATCCAGTAGTGAGATGACTGCTGCAGGAGACTGTTCATGTAACTCAAGACTACTGGGTCCATTTTGTACTGACCAGGGCTGCTCAGAAATTCCAGAAGCTGCTTCAGGCCTCACCGCCCCTACCAGCCTCCAATCGGTTGTATATGCATCTTAGTCATAAAAAAGAGATGTAGAATTACTGAAATCTGAAGGAACTGTATTTTGGATTTGAATGTAAACTCAATCTTAGAGTTTCATATTTAATTTCATCTGAATTATTTTTAATGTCTGATTGGTAAAACTCCAAATTAGCAAATTGCACCTGTTGTTATGTTGCTACCTTTCCCATGTTAAAGGAGACAATTTTACACTAATACACACCTACATCATTTTAGTTTTAACAAATGAGATCATACAAGACATGCTGTTGTGTTCTTCACTTTTTTATTTCAATTTGTCATTCAGTTGCTCAGTTGTGTCCAACTCTTTGCAACCCCATGGACTGCAGGATGCCAGGCTTCCCTGTCCTTCACTGACTTCTGGAGCTTGCTCAAACTCATGTCCTTTGAGTCAGTGATGCCATCCAACCATCTCATTCTCTAGCATCCTCTTTTCCTGCCTTAATCTTTGCTAGCATAAGGTTTTTTCCTAATGAGTCAGCTCTTCACATTAAGTGGCTAAAGTATTGGATCAGGATCAGTCCTTCCAGTGAATATTCAGGATTGATTTTCCTTGACTGGTTTGATCTCCTGTAGTCCATGTCAATATATTCAGAATACTGTTAACAGCTAAATAGTATTACATAATATAAGTGTGCTATAATTTAAATTAACAATTTTCCTATTGAGGGAAAGTTGTTTTTGTTTTCAGTTATTTCCCTTTTTAAAATGATGTTATTTTGATATGCACACCTTTATATTTTTGTGTATGTGTGTTTGTGGAATTGCTAGCTTAAGACCTGCTCATTTGCTAAATTCTGCAGTGTACCCCTATTCTCTTTTAAGAGAAGATGCCCTATTCGTGACATCAGCTATTTTGTATTACAGCAATCTTTTTATTGTCACCAATCTGATTGGCAAAAAATAAATATATTTAAGTCATCCTTGAGGTTACTTGCATTTTCCATTGCTAATGAAGACGAGCAACTTTTTATATGTTTATGAGTCATTTGCACTTCCTCTGTAAATTTCCTGTTCCTGACCTTTATCCACGTTTAATATGCTCATTTTTTTCTTCTTGACTTGCAGGAAGACTGTGTATATTAAGGATATTATCTTTGTCAGCTTGGGCTTCTCTAACAAAGTACCATAGACTAGATGGCTTAAACAATTGAAATTTATTTCTCCCTGTTCTGGAGGCAGGAAAGCCCAAGATTAAGGTGTTAGACAATTAACTGGCAAGGGCTCTCCTTCTAGATATCTTCTTGCTATATCTTATATGCTATGTCTTCACATGGCAGAGAGAGGAAGCAAATTGTCCAGTCTCTTTTTCTAGGGGCACTAATTCCCTTATGAAGACCTTGCCCTCAGGACCTCATCAAATGAGAACCTACTGTTATAGCACAGGAAACTCAGTGCTCTGTGTGACCTTAAATGGGAAGGAAATTAAAAAAAGAGGGGATATATGTATATTATAGGTGATTTGCTTTGCTGTACAGTAGAAACTAACACAACATTTTAAAGCAAGTATACTCCAATAAAAATTAATTAAAAAATAAAAACTAAATTACCTCCCAAAGGCCCCATCTCTAAATACCGTTACATTGGGAGATAGGGCTTAAACATAGGAATTTGGTGGGAGGGAGACCCAATTGTGTCCATAGCCTGTATTGATACTTTTCTATGTTCGCTACAAATGCTTTTCTACCAGGCTGCCACTTTCTTCTGCACTGAAGGTATCTTTCAGCACATAAGAATTTTACATTTTCACTTAGGCAGAACTAACCTTTAATGGATTCCTTCTTTTGTTTCTTGTTTAGAAAGACTTTCTGTCCTCAAAGATTATAAATATATCTCCTTATGTCATTTTCTACAATTTGAGTTTTGTTCTTCATCTTTAAACTGTGTAGTTTTCATGGAATGTATGTTTGTGTGTCATGTGAAATGGGTCTCTAGCTTTTCTTTTTAAATCCCAGATATATAACTAATAGATCCCACATCATGAGAGTAATTTCAGAATTTTGTTTCTAAGTTATATTTTTGAAGTCTTATCTTGGTTATTTCCACTAGTCTTTTTGAAATATTGCACTTAGCTCACCTGGCCTCTATTATTAACTCAGAATGGGAAACTGGTCTAGACCACACAATAATAAAAGTAATACTACCCTTAGTATTCAACAATGCCACTATCACTAGTCGGACTCAGCCTTTGAATTGTTTTTTGAGTAAAGATATTCATGTAATACCGTTTTTCCTGTTTGCCATATGTCTTCTATGACCATCAATAGTTTCCAGGTGGTTAAGTGGGTTAATTAGGAGGTATATTATTTTGCTGGGGCTGTAATAAAGCACCACAGACTAGGTGGCTTAAACAACAGAAATGTATTTCCTCACATTTCTGGAGGCTAAAAGTTTGAGACCAAGGTGTAAGTAGAGTTGATTTCTAATGAAGCCTGTCTCCCTGTCTGTTTCCTTTATCTTCACGTGGTCTTTTGTCTGTGTCTAATATCTTCTTCTGATGAGGATAATATTGTAATATTGGATTAGGGCTCATCCTGGAGATCTCATTTAACCTTGCTGTTGTTTACTTGATATGTTATGTCTGACTCTTTTGAGACCCCATAACCGGCCAGGCTCCTCTGCCCATGGGATTTCACAGGCAAGAATACTAGTGTGGGCTGCCACTTCCTTTTCCAGGGGATCTTTCTGGCCCAGGGATGGAGGCTGCATTCAGGCCTCCTGCATTGGAGGTGGATTCTTTACCACTGTGCCACCTGGAAAGCCCTTTTTACCTGAACGTCTTGCTGAATCAGATTGCTGGACTCTTCCACTGACTGATTCAGTAGGTCTTGGGAGGAACCACTAGATTTACATTTCTAACAAGATGTGGCAAGATGGCGAGGTAGGAGCATGTGCACTCATCTTCTCCTGTGAGAACTCCAGAACTACAACTGGCTGCTGAACCCCATAGACAGGAGAATGTTGGGTCCCACCAAGGAAAGATATCACACACCCAAGGGCAAAGGAGAAGTCCCAGCAAGATGGTAGGAGGGCCGAAATCACATTTAGAATCAAACCCCATACCTGCCAGAGATGCTCAGAGGGCTCAAGCAAACCTTGTGCACACTAGGACCCAGAGACCCCACAGAGACTGAGCCAGAGCTGTGCCTGAGGGTCTCCTGTGGAAGTACAGGTCAGAAGTGGACTGCTGCAGGGACAGGGGCTCCGGGTGCAGTAGACCTGGGTGTGGCATAAGCCCTCTTGGAGGAGGTCGCCATTAAGCCCACCAGAGAGCCGCCAGAACTTAAATAGGACTGAGGAAACAGACTCTTGGGGGGCACAAACAAAAGCTTTTGTGTACCAGGACCCAAGAGAAAGGAGCAGTGACCCCAGAAGAGACTGACCCAGACTTGCCTGTGAGTGTCCAGCCATGTCCAGTGGAGGCGTGGGTTGGTGGTGGCCTTCTGCAGGCTGGGGGCACTGAGTGCAGTAGTGCCTGCATGGGACCATTTGAAGGAGGTCGCCATTATCTTCATTACCTCCACCACAGTTTGGCCTCAGGTCAAACAACAGGGAGGGAACAAAGCCCCAACCATCAACAGAAAATTGGATTAAAGATTTACTGGGCATGGCCCTGCCCATTAGAACAAGACTCAGTTTCCCCCTCAGTCAGTCTCTTCCATCAGGAAGCTTTCATAAACTTCTTATCCTTCTCCATCAGAGGGCAGACAGAATTAAAACCACAATCACAGAAAACTAACCAATCTGATCACATGGAACACTGCCTGGTCTAACTTAATGAAACTATGAGTCATGCCGATGAACGGGTCGTGGTGGAGAGTTCTGACAAAATGTGGTCCACTGGAGAAGGGAATGGCAAACCACTTCAGTATTCTTGCCTTCAGAACCCCATGAACAGTATGAAAAGGCAAAAGGATAGCACACTGAAAGATAAATTCCCCAGGTCAGGAGGTGCCCAATATGTTACTGGAGATAAGTGGAAAAATAACTCCAGAAAGAATGAAGAGATGGATCCAAAGCAAAAACAACACCCAGTTGTGGATGTGACTGGTGATGGAAGTAAAGTCCAACACTGTAAAGAGCAATATTGCATAGGAACCTGGAATGTTAGATCCATGAATCAAGGCAAATTGAAACTGGAGCCTATTATACAGAGTGAAGTAAGCCAGAAAGAAAAACACGAATACAGTATACTAACGCATATATATGGAATTTAGAAAGATGGTAACGACAACCCTATATGCGAGACAGCAAAAGAGACACAGATGTATAGAAAAATCTTCTGGACTCTGTGGGAGGTGGGGGGGGGGGGCGGATGATTTGGGAGAATGGAATTAAAACATGTATAATATCAAATAAGAAACAAATCGCCAGTCCAGTTTTGATGCAGGATACAGGAAGCTTGGGGCTGGTGCACTGGGATGACCCAGAGGGATGGTATGCAGAGGGCGGTGGGAGGGGGGGTTTAGGATTGGGAACACGTGTACACCCAAGGCGGATGCATGTTGATGTATGACAAAACCAATACAATATTGTAAAGTTAAAAAAAAAAGAAAGAAAGAAAGAAAGTGGTCAAACAGGATATGGCAAGAGTGAACATTGACATTTTAGGAATCAGTGAACTAAAATAGACTGGAATGGGTGAATTTAACTCAGGTGACTATTATATCTACTACTGTGGGCAAGAATCCCTTAGAAGAAATGGAGTAGCCCTTATAGTCAACAAGAGTCCAAAATGCAGTACTTGGATGCAATATCAAAAACGACAGAATGATCTCTGTTCATTTCCAAGGTAAACCATTCAGTATCACAGTAATCAAGTCTATGCCCCAACCAGTAATGCTGAATAAGCTTAAGTTGAATGGTTCTATGAAGACCTGTAAGACCTAGAACTATCACCCCACAAAAGATATCCTTTTCATTATAGGGGACTGGATTGCAAAAGTAGAAAGTCAAGAGATATCGGGAATAACAGGAAAATTTGGCCTTGGAGTATAAAATGAAGCAGGTCAAAGGCTAACAGAGTTTGCCAAGAGAATGCACGGGTCATAGCAAACACCCTCTTCCACAACACAAGAGAAGACTCTACACAAGGACATCACCAGATGGTCAATATCAAAATCAGACTGATTATATTCTTTGCAGCCAAAGATGGAGGACCTCTATACAGTCAGCAAAAACAAGACCAGGAGCTGACAGTGGCTCAGATCATGAACTCCTTATTGCCAAATACAGACTTAAATTGAAGAAATTAGGGAAAACCATTACACCATTCAGTTCAGTTCAGTTCAGTCGCTCAATCGTGTCTGACTCTTTGCGACCCCATGAATCGCAGCATGCCAGGCCTCCCTGTCCATCACCAGACTTCACTCAAACTCACATCCATCGAGTCAGTGATGCTATCCAGCCATCTCATCCTCTGTCGTCCCCTTCTCCTCCTGCCCCCAATCCCTCCCAGCATCAGAGTCTTTTCCAATGAATCAACTCTTTACATGACGTGGCCAAAGTACTGGAGTTTCAGCTTCAACATAAGTCCTTCCAATGAATATTTGGGACTGATTTCCTTTAGGATTGACTGGTTGGATCTCCTTGCAGTCCAAGGGACTCTCAAGAGTCTTCTCCAACACCACAGTTCAAAAGCATCAATTCTTTGGTGCTCAGCTTTCTTCACAGTCCAACTCTCACATCCATACAAGACCACTGGAAAAACCATAACCTTGACTAGATGGACCTTTGTTGGCAAAGTAATGTCTCTGCTTTTCAATATGCTATCTAGGTTGGTCATAACTTTCCTTCCAAGGAGTAAGTATCTTTTAATTTCATGGCTGCAGTCACCATCTGCAGTGATTTTGGAGCCCCTCAAAATAAAGTCTGACACTGTTTCCACTCTTTCCCCATCTATTTCCCATGAAGTGGTGGGACCAGATGTCATGATCTTCATTTTCTGAATGTAGAGCTTTAAGCCAACTTTTTCACTCTCCTCTTTCACTTTCATCAAGAGGATCTTTAGTTCTTCTTCACTTTCTGCCATAAGGGTGGTGTCATCTGCGTATCAGGGGTTATTGATATTTCTCCCGGCAGTCTTGATTCCAGCTTGTGCTTCCTCCAGGCCAGCGTTTCTCATGATGTACTCTGCATAGAAGTTAAATAAGCAGGGTGACAATATACAGCCTTGACGTACTCCTTTTCCTATTTGGAACCAGTCTGTTGTTCCATGTCCAGTTCTAATTGTTGCTTCCTGACCTGCATACAGGTTTCTCAAGAGGCAGGTCAGGTGGTCTGGTATTCCCATCTCTTTCAGAATTTTCCACAGTTTATTGTGATCCACACACTCAAAGGCTTTGGCATAGTCAATACAGCAGAAATAGATGTTTTTCTGGAACTCTCTTGCTTTTTCTATGATCCAGCATATGTTGGCAATTTGATCTCTGGTTCCTCTGCCTTTTCGAAAACCAGCTTGAACATCAGGAAGTTCACGGTTCACATATTGCTGAAGCCTGGCTTGGAGAATTTTGAGCATTACTTTACTAGCATATGAGATGAGTGCAATTGTGTGGTACTTTGAGCATTCTTTGGCATTGCCTTTCTTTGGGATTGGAATGAAAACTGACCTTTTCCAGTCCTGTGGCCACTGCTGAGTTTTCCAAATTTGCTGGCATATTCAGTGCAGCACTTTCACAGCATCATCTTTCAGGATTTGAAAGAGCTCAACTGGAATTCCATCACCTCCACTAGCTTTGTTTGTAGTGATGCTTTCTAAGGCCCACTTGACTTCACATTCCAGGATGTCTGGCTTTAGGTGAGTGATCATTCAGGTATGACCTAAATCAAATCCCTTATGATTGATTATACAGTGGGCATGACACATAGATTCAAGAGATTAAATCTGATAGAGTACCTGGAGAACTATGGATAGTGGTTCACAACATTGTACAAGAGGCAGAGATCAAGACTATCCCCAAGAAAAAGGAATGCAAAAAGGCAAAAGGGTTGTCCGAGGAGGCCTTACAAAGAGCTGAGAAAAGAAGACAAGCAACAGGCAAAGGAGAAAAGGAAAGATATACCCATGTGAATGCAGAGTTCCAAAGAATAGCAAGAAAAGATAAGAAAGCCTTCTTCAGTGATCAATGCAGTGAAATCAATGCAATGAAATAGAGGAAAACAATAGAATGAGAATGGTTAGATATCTTTTCAAGAAAATTAGAGATACCAAGTGAACATTTCATGCAAAGATGGGCACAATAAAGGACAGAAATTGTATGGACCTAACAGAAGCAGAAGATATTAAGAAGAGGTGGCAAGAATACACAGAAGAAGTATACCAAAAAATCTTCATGACCCAGATAACCATAATGGTGTGATCAGTGACTACAGCCAGACATCCTAGAATGCAAAGTCAAGTGGGCCTTAGGAAGCATCACTACGAACAAAGCTAGTGGAGGTGATGGAATTCCAGTTGAGTTATTTCAAATCCTGTAAGATGATGCTGTGAAAGTGCTGCACTCAATATGACAGGAAATTTGGAAAACTCAGCAGTGGCCACAAGACTGGAAAAGGTCAGTTTTCATTCCAATCCCCAAAAAAGGCAATACCAAAGAATGCTCAAACTACCGCACAATTGCACTCATCTCACATGCTAGCAAAGTAATACTTAAAATTCTCCAAGTTAGGCTTCAACAGTATGTGAACTGTGAACGTCTAGATGTTCAAGTTGGATTTAGAAAATCCAGAGGAACAGAGATCAAATTGTCAACATCTGTTTGATCATCAAAAAAGCAAGAGAATATCAAAAAAACATCTGCTTTATTGACTATGCCAAAGCCTTTGACTGTGTGGACCACAACAAAATGTGGAAAATTCTTAAAGAGATGGGAATACCAGACCACCTGACGTGCCTCCTGAAAAATCTGTATGTAGGTCAAGAAGCAACTGTTAGAACTGGAACAACAGACTGGTTCCAAACCGGGAAAGGAATAAGTCAAGACTTTATATTGTCACCCTGCTTATTTAACTTCTATGCTGAGTACATCATGAGAAATGCTGAGCTGGATGAAGCACAAGCTGGAATCAAGATTGCTGGGAAAAATATCAATAACCTCAGATATGCAGATGACACCACATTAATGGATAAAGTGAAGAAGAACTAAAGATCCTCTTGATGAAAGTGAAAGAGGAGAGTGAAAAAGTTGGCTTAAAGCTCAACATTCAGAAAATGAAGATCATGGCATCTGGCCCCATCACTCCATGGCACATAGATGGGGAAACAATGCAAACAGTGAGAGACTATTTTTGAGGGGCTCCAAGATCACTGCAGATGGTGATTGCAGCCATGAAATAAAAAGACGCTTGTTCCTTGGAAGAAAAGCTATGACCAGACTAGATAGCATATTAAAAAGCAGAGGCATTACTTTTCCAGCAAAGGTCCATCTAGTCAAAGCTATGGTTTTTCCAGTAGTCATGTATGGATGTGAGTGTTGGACTATAAAGAAAGCTGAGTGCCAAAGAATTGATGCATTTGAACTGTGGTGTTGAAGACTCTTGAGGGTCGCTTAGACTGCAAGGAGATCCAAACAGTCCTTCCTAAAGGAAATCAGTCCTGAATATTCATTGGAAGGACTGATGCTAAAGCTGAAACTCCAATACTTTGGCCACCTGATTTTTTTGGAAAAGACCCTGATGCTGGGAAATATCGAAGGCAGGAGGAGAAGGGGATGACTGAGGATGAGATGGTTGGATGGCATCACAGACTCAATGGACATGAGTTTGAGTAAGCTCCAGGAGTTGGCGATGGACAGGGAAGCCTGGTGTGCTGCAGTGCATGGGGTCACAAACAGTTGAACATGACTGAGCAACTGAACTGAACTGAACTGAACAAGAACCTGCCTACCAATTCAGGAGATGTAAGAGACAAGGGTTTGATCCCTGCTTGGGAAGGTCCTCTGGAAAAGTAAATGCCTACCCACTCCAGTATTCTTGCCTGCAGAGTCTCATGGACAGAGAAGACTGTTGGCCTATAGTCCATGGGGTCACAAAGAGTCAGACACAACTGAAGTCACTTAGCAGCAGTAGCAACAAGATCCAGGGGAAGGTTCCTAGGCAATGCTGGTCTGGGGACCACACTTTGAGAGCCACACTGATCTATCAACTACTCACAATGAACCAAGAAACAACTTTTTGACAGGGCAAAATGGTATCACTGTTTTAGTACAGGTAATTTAATTCCTTTCATAAACAGTGTTTTCACTCCAATACCCAAAAATTTGCCTTGAAAAATTTAAGAGCTATCTAGAAAGAGACTAGGAGAATATGGGATGATATACATTGACAGTAAAAATCATATTCAAAAAGACAAAGCAGACATAAGTGAGGCCACAGTTTAGCTGGTTATAAATTTCTTTCTGGTGTCAAAGGAAGTTTTGTGTTGTACACTGGCAAAATTCCCATAGTAGTCCAAAAATATTGCTTACCCTTTATAACCCTAACCAGAAACGTTTTACAAGGCTATTTGGATAAATTTTGTATTTTCCTGCCTACACTTTCAGTGTTTACAATCTTCTTTGATTCTCACATTTTCCACTCTTGCTTGACTTCAGTTGATCTTAAAATAATTTGCTGCTTTTGTAAAATAAATCTTTAGTCAGTTTTTGGCTTCCCAGAGGGGTACTGAAATGTTTCAGTTTCCAAATAAAATATAATACTAATGCTTTTGGGTCAAGTTAATTAAATTAGATTAACTATAGACAATAAACAGACCAAAACTAAATAAAAATACTTGAACACAAAATCTCATTCTAAAGGCGTTAAAATACAAGATCTTTTATGCAAGGCCAAATAAATGGTATTTCTAAGGTAAAGGGAAAAAACTACAGAAGCAAAGGCCTAGGCTGTGCTTTTTCATGCAAGGTTCTACCCTGGAAGATCCTCTCCCTCTCAAGAATAATGTATCATTGGTTACTGGGAGACTTACAAAGTAACATAAACACAGATAAACATGTTTTAAGTAGCCACTTCTTTAAATAAATATATCATTCTGAAATCTCAGTGCCAAATACACTAATCTGTAAAACATGGCACTATTAAAAGAGTGGAAGACAGCAACTGGATGCAGCTTCCTGAAGATTGTGACATTTGTCATCACTCTATGATTTTATTTTATAAGATTAGTGATTTCCTCACAGCAACGCTCAAGAGAAAATGCTACACAGAGTAAAAAGGTCCTGAGAATTAAAGAAGCTAAAATTAGAAGCACTACATAGCTACTTGCTTTCCAAATTGTGGTTAAGCAGATATTAAAATTGTCATTGAGTGATGCTTTCAGTGATGCCTTAAGAAACCGTGGCATTTCCCATGAGGAAGCATGCTCCAGATGATCTCACTGTGGCTCCTGTGGGTCTTACCCTCTTTCTGGTGTGTGGCACTCATCTCCCAGCCTGTACTAATTGCACTAATCAGAAACTTGTGGTGATCAGGAAGGGTGTTCCAAGAACTCCACATGCCAAGGCCTCGAGGTGAAGAGCAGCTTGGATCTGTGCGGTGGCTGTGGTTTTGTGCTATCGCAAAGAGGTATCAATTGGCCTTTTTTCCAAACATGCTAGTCCATCCTCCACGCCTTTGATGATAAATTGTTGGCCCTCTATTAATTTAAACCCAGTTTATGTCTGACTAAAATAGAAATACATTTTGGATCAGCTTGCCTATACCTGTCAAGAGAACCTATCATGGGTTGTGATTCAGGTCAGAAGTGAGACAGCAATTCATTCTGACCTAATAAAGCTGCATCAATCGCTTAGTTTATGCTCTGGCATTGAGGTCATTCACCTGTAGGTATTTAGAAAGTTTTCTGAATTTTAATTTGTGAGAAGTAAGCATCAGGGGAAAAGAATTATCTTACTGTCTCTAGCCTCAGAAGAAAAACGTCTGCAGATCTGAAGAATAACAAAGCAGAAATAGAGACACAGACACAGAGAACAAATGTATGGATACCAAGAAGGAAAGTGGGGTGGTGGGAGGAATAGGGAGATTGGGATTGACATATGTGTATATATACTACTGGGCTTTCCAGAAGATGCTAATGGTAAAGAAACTGCCTGCCAGTGCAGGAGACATAAGAGACACGGGTCAAATCCTTGAGTTAGGAAGATCCCCTGGAGAAGGGAATGGCAATCCACTCCAGAATCATTGCCTAGAAAATTCCACAGACAGAGGAGCCTGGCGGGTTACTGGGAATTCTACTTTTAATGCACTGTGGTGAACTGAATGAGAAGAAGTCCAAAAGGGAGGATATATATATATTAGAGACTATAGTATAATATATACTATATATAGTAGAGACTGTAGAGTAGAAACTAAACATTGTACAGCAACTATAATCCAAAAAAATTAATTTAAAAAAGAGAAATGGATGGTGATACACCATCATATTACAACACTGCCCTTGGAAATAATTCAACTCTCATAAGCAATGCCAGTAATTCTTTATAAGATGATGACCCCCTGAAATTCAGCATTTCAGTTGTAATTCTGAAAAGTTTTGCAAGTCAGTGAGAGTCTCATGGTTAAATTTCTAACTATTAATACCATCTGAGCATGGGTTGTTTGACCTTCACTTGCCCATTGAGACATTTCTTTGTGAATACAGTCATTCTTTGCTCTGATGATTAAGAAAGGGTAGTTGGCTCTTGAGTCCCAACATGTAAGTTTTTCAATTTTGCTCTTCATTATAATTCCAACTGCAATCAAGCATCACTTTTCACCTGATCTATGTCTGCCTGTTTTTTATACCCACTTTGTTCACAAAGAATAACCACTTTGACCATTTACATTGAATGTGGAATTTTCCTCCTAAAAATATTTCTATTTTAGTTACCTTTGTTTTTTTGATGTGGACCATATTTAAGGTCTTTATTTATTGAAGTTTTTACAACGTTGTTTCTGTTTTATGTTTTGTTTCTTTTGGCTGCTAGGCATGTGGGATCTTATTTCCTGACCAGTGATGGAACCTATACTCCCTGCATTGGAAGGCAAAATCTTAATCACTGGACTACTAGGGAAAATCTCTACCAGGTAAAGCTCAAAATCCTTCAAGCTATGGGATTCAACTGTACTTGAACCAAGAACATCCAGATGTACAAACTGAATTTAGAAAAGGCAGAGGAACCAGAGACCAAGTTGCCAATATCCACTGGATCATGCAAAAAGCAAGAGAATTCCAGAAAAACATATACTTCTGCTTCATTAACAATGCTAAAGCATCTGACTGTGTGGATCACAAAAAAACTGTGGGAAATGCTGAAAGAGATGGGAATACCAGGCCATCTTACTTGCCTCCTGAGAAACCTATATGTAGGTCAAAAGGCAATAGTTAGAACTGGACATGGAAAAACAGACTGGTTAAAAATTGGGAAAGAAGTATGTCAAGGCTGTATATCGTCAGCTTGCTTATTTAGCCTATATGCCGAGTACATCATGAGAAATGCCAGACTGGATGAAGCACAAGCTGGAATCAAGATTGCTGAGAGAAATATCAATAACCTCGGATATGCAGATGACACCACCCTTACGGAAGAAAGTGAAGAGGAACTAAAGAGCCTCTTGATGAAAGTGAAAGAGGAGAGTGAAAAAGCTGGGTTAGAACTCAACATTCAAAAAACGAAGATCATGGCATCTGGTCCCATCACTTCATGACAAATAGATGGGAAAAAATGGAAACAGTGACAGACTTTATTTTCTAGGGCTTCAAAATCACTGCAAATGGTGACTACAGCCATGAAATTTAAAGACGCTTGCACCTTGGAAGAAAAGCCATGACAAACCTAGGCAGTGTATTAAAAAGCAGATATATCACCTTGCCAGCAAAGGTCTGTCTAGACAAAGCTATGGTTTTTCCAGTAGTCATGTATGGATGTGAGAGTTGGACCACGAAGAAGACTGAGCACCAAAGAACTGATGCTTTTGAACCATGGTGGTAGAGAAGACTTGAGAGTCCGTTGAACAGCAAGGGGATCAAGCCAGCTAATCCTAAAGGAAACCAACCCTGAATATTCACTGGAAGGACTGATGCCAAAACTGAAGCTCTAATACTTTGGCCACGTGATGTGAAGGGCTGACTCATTAGAATAGACCCTAATGCTGGGAAACACTTTGAGCAGGAGGAAAAGGGGGACAACAGGGTGAGATGGTTGGATGACATCACTAACTCAATGGATATGAGTTTGAGCCAATTCCAGGAGATAGTGAAGGACAGGGAAACCTGGCATGCTGTAGGCCATGGGGTTGCAAAGAGATGTATACAACTGAGTGACTGAACAACAGTTACAAAGTGATTTTAAATTATTTCCAGTCTTCATTACTATCAAATTTGTCCAAATTACTTAGCATGACAAACAAAGTTCTTCATTATCTTGTCTTTAGTGGGTCCTTTCTGGAGAGTCTGGGTAATCCAATAAACCATTTTCCCTTCTCTGAGATTTCTGAGTCCCCTTCTATTTTTCAGGTGTGTTTACCAATAACTACACTTGTGAATGCCTGCATACTCAGTCATGTCCATCTCTTTGTGACCCCATGGATTATAGCCCTACAGGCTCCTCTGTTCATAGGATTTTTCAGGCAAGAATACTGGAGTGTATTGCCAGTTCCTTCTTCAGGGGATCTTCCCAACCCAGTGATTGAACCCAAATCTCCTGCATGTGAATTCTTTACCTCTGAGCCGCCAAGGAAGCCCCTAATTATGCTTGTACTCTGAGACTAATTGAATTTGACCACAAGTAGGCCTCTTTATCAAGTTCTGAAAATCAAATTCTCTTGCCTGAAATTTTAGATTTATAAGCTTATCAGTGATCTAATTTGATCTGTACTTGGTAGTATTATTCCATTATACTATTATGTTATTTTAAATAGACAAAATCTATAACTTGGAGAAAATATTTGCTTAAAAGCACAGAGAGAAGATTAAAACACCAGTCTCTTAAGATCGAGGCTACCCTGATGCTATGAAAAGTAATTTTTAATGTGGTGGTATAATTAAAGAGCTGTGTAAATTACATAGTTTATAGGACTGGACATCGATATCATGATGAACAATTCCATTGCTCAGCCACTCAAGTCATGTCTGACTCTTTGTGGCCCCATGAATTGTAGCCTGCCAGGTTTCTCTGTCCATGGAATTCTCCAGGCAAGAATACTGAGTGGTTGCTGCTTCCTACTCCAGGGTATCTTTCCAACCCAGGGATTGAAACATGTCTTATGTCTCCTTCATTGGCAGGTGGATTCGTCACCTCTAGCACCACGGTTACTCTGGTGTTTTTTAAAGGATTCTATTATGTACTCCATATACTCCAAATACTACTCATTATTTTACCACTTTCTTTGTTTTCTTCTAGAAATATACTCAACCATCTTTTTTTTTTTGCTATGCCTATGTTTAAAATTTTTTTTAATTGCAGTAGTCACATAATATGAAGCATAATATTAATATTTTAATCATATTTAACCATACCGTCCAGTGGCACTAAGTACATTCACATTGTTGTGCAACTCTCACCAGCATCCATCTCCCAAATTCTTCACCTTCCTAAACTGAAACTCTGCGTTGTAAGTACATTTAATAAACAAATTTTATTTATGGTTTCTAGAAAAGAACAATAAATACTTTTTATTTATGTACAGGATGAGAAATATTCATTTCCAGTTGATAACTGGCTCTTAGAAATTTAGGGCTAATAACATCCTTTGACATTACTAATGTTCATATACTTCTACACCAATTGCAAGTGGGCAGTCGGGTAAAGGGGGATATATGTGTGTGTGTGCAGAGGGGTGGGAAACACATTTTTTGGAGTATTCTTCATTCCAATAGTTGAACTTGATGGACATTTTTTAGCCCTCAAAAAAACCCCTTGAGGACTTCCCTGGTTGTAGAGTGGTTAAGAATTTGCCTGCCCTGCCAGTGCAGGGGACACAGGTTCAATCCCTGGTCCAGGAAGATCCCATGTGCCATGGAGCAACTAAGCCCCTTCTCCACAACTACTGAGCTGGCAATCTAGAGCCCATGCTCTATAACAAAGAGTAACCCCCACTAGCAACTAGAGAAAGTTTGTGTGCAGCAGTGCAAACAAAAATAAATAAATAAGAAAACCCCATGAGACATATATTACTGTCACTATTTTACAATGAAAGTGAAGTAAACAAAAAGTGCTTTGTAAATCTCCAAGAGGCTTTATGTATTTATCATACCATAACATTACTATTAAATATTAATATAGTGGGGAATTATGTTAGTGCCCCTCCCTCCAAAACCTCCCAAAACTATTAGAACAATTGCACTAACAAAGTTGTAGTTGGCAGGTAAGAGAAATCTAAAGATAGTCAATCTCCCTGTGAGATCTAAGTTAATTTTTGTCATGGGAACTTTGTTCAGTTGCTCCATCGTGTCTGACTCTGCAACCCAATGGACTGCAGCACGCCAGAGTTCCCTGTCCCTCACCATCTCCTGGAGCTTGCTTAAACTCATGTCCATTGAGTTAGTGATGCCATTCAATCATCTCATCCTCTGTTGTTCCCTTTTCCTCCTGATCTCATTGTTTCCCAGCATCAGGGTCTTTTCTATTGAGTTGGCTCTTCACATTAGGTAGCCAGAGTATTGGAGCTTCAGCTTATCATCAGTCCTTCCAATAAATATTCAGGGTTGATTTCCTTTAGGATTGATTGGTTTGATCTCCTTGCAGTCCAAGGGACTCTCAAGAGTTTTCTCTAACACCACAGTTCCAAAGCATCACTTCTTTGACACTCAACCTTCTTTATGGTCCAACTCTCACATCTGTACAAGACTACTGGAAAAACCATAACTTTGACTCTATGGATCTTTGTTGGCAAAGTAATGGGAATGTTAAATGACTTTATTCTGAGAATTACCAAACTGTGGCAAACAATAAGAGGCTAGAAGCTTGTAAACCCCCACTTTAAAAAATTATTTTACTACTTGCTTTCATTAGGGAAGATAATGGTTATCTAAAGAAAAATCACAAAGAATTGACTATGTCAGCACTTGGGGCAGGAGAGCAAGATGCTGTTAATAGGAATCACTCAGTCCTAGAGATCTGGAAACTGCCTTGTACACTGAGAAAGGCTGTGGTACAATATCCACATTTTATTTCTGACTTTGGAGTTCTGTGCCTTCAGGATTTCTAGGTGAATATACTAGCTTCTTCAAAAGTTAACACATCAAAGATCGTTAATTGATATATAAACAAAGGCCCTTGGTCAAATACATTTGAGAAACTCATTCTGAATTGTTTCCATAGCAAGTTTAAATCTACAGAAGGATAAAAACCTATTTAATGGTTTCCAAATTGTCTTAGCTAGAGACAAAACTTCTTGCATATTGTACTTACTGAAATCATTTAATATCTTTTTGGGAAGCTAGGATGTTGATAAGCAGAACATAGTTTCTTGTTCTTATAATTTGTGACACTTTTCTGAGTGTTACTATTTTAAATACTAATTACATAAGGAAAATTCTAGATATGTAAGCCATAAAATAATGCAAATTCTAACAATCATCAACGCTATTCTGTATCCTTGGTCTTTGAGAGAATAAATCAAAATGGCTTACTGACTTCTTAAATTCATATTCATCAAAAAGGAGGATAACCAGGAAGGATCAAATAAAATTGTTTAGGGGACTAGATGAAGTAACACATAAATTTGGTGCTCTCTTTTCCAGTGTTTACTTGTTTGTTCCTTGAGAGAAATATGTTTGTTACTCTCACATTCCAAAGAAGTGCTTGGATGTGGTTTCATCCTTGAATGCTGAGACAGTTAATTCAGTGAAAAGGTGTTAGGCGGAAACTTGTTGAGAAGGAAAACTATCATTCTTTGACACAGATTTAAGAAATTTCTTCTGGCCTATAGAAAATTATTTTTTAATACAAAGTTTGTACTGTCCTTGGTTCTCTCTTAGCTAGTCCCAATTCTTCCAATTGCTTTTTTCTACAGCAAATTAAGTAAATCCAAGACTTAGTTAATAGTGAAAATATGTATGACTAGTCCATGAAATCAGGTTCCCAGGATTAGCTCTATTCAACCATAACTCAGTGGAAAGGCACAGTGTGTTGAGTGTATCTTTTACTAATAAGATATAAAATAGAGCAAAAGAAGTGAAGAAAGTAATTTAGGTGTAGTATGTTTCTTTCAAGCTAATGAGGTGGTTTCTCTTTTTTTAATTTTAATGTTTTTTATTACTGAAGTCTAGTTAATTTACAATGTTGTGTTAGTTTCAGGTATGCAGCAAAATGATTCATATATATATATACACACACATACTCTTTTCCAGAGTCTTTTCTCTTATAGGTTATTACAAGATATTCAGTATTGTTCCCTAGTTTATTTCTTGTAATTGCCTATTTGATTTCTTTCAGGATATGAATCTCTGGAAATATTGAAGATTAAATTTTACAGAAAGTCAGACACACAAGAAAATAATCTAGGCCATCTAAAATAAAACTTTCATCTTGGTTGTAATATCATAGTTTTGCTATGCTATGCTATGCTAAGTCGCTTCAGTCGTGTCCGACTATGTGCGACCCCATAGACGGCAGCCCACCAGGCTCTGCCGTCCCTGGGATTCTCCAGGCAAGAATACTGGAGTGGGTTGCCATTTTCATCTCCAATGCATGAAAGAGACAAGTGAAAGTGAAGTCGCTCAGTCGTGTCCGACTCTTAGCGACCCCATGGACTGCAGCCTACCAGGTTCCTCCGTCCATGGGATTTTCCAGGCAAGAGTACTGGAGTGGGGTGCCATTGCCTTCTTGCTATTATTGCCAATCACTTGGAGAAACAGAATGACTGATTTCAGACTATCATACTGGAGTGTTTGAAGAAACAACATTCTGCTCTGTTTTGCAGAAACGGCTGCTGCTCTTTCTCACATCTTTTGACTCTTCTCCATGAGGCTGAAGCAGAAAGAGAATTAGTCTGTCTGTCCTTTACTGATTTGCAGGTTTCAACCTTTGGCATCCACCTCCTCCTTTCCTTTAAGAAGAAACCAGAAATGCTTTGCTATTCTTTCTCCATGTCTTTCCTCCTTTCTCTGCTTCATTTTCCTAGAATGCCTTTCTTCGATACTGGTTCAATTTTCAGATAATGTATGTTGCTGGAAAGAAAAAAAGTGAATTGTGTGTCTGAATATGTTATTTTCTCCTACTCTATGGCTTATTTATCCTACAAGTAATATTCCAAGAATATCTGCTTTGTTCTTACAGTTTTTCTCATTAATTTGTAAAGCAATTGGTTTTATTAAATGCTTTTGGCAAATAAAGGGTTATCAAGCCCCCTCCCCCAGCCCTTGCCTATCCCATCATGGAACTAGCAAAATAAAATCCATGATGGGAACTCTTTTGCTAAAGATTTTTAATCATTGGGCATTCATCTCTTGAATGTTTCAGTAATGTATTTCTGGAATCAAAGTGTTTGATATTTTTGAGATATTGAATTGACATATGATGTTTTAAAGATGTTTTAAAAATACCAGAGTCCCAAAAGGCCTATCCTTTATAGGTTAATAGAATACTTTAATCATTAATAGAATCAACCTAATCTTGTTGGTATGTACCTTTCCAATGTCAGTTAATCATCACTATGCATTATAGAACTCACTAGGTGAAGAATATTGTACTGAGTACTTTAGAAATCAGTGTGGAAACCTTAAAAGTGGAAATGAAGGCAGCAAATCTACTTAATATGTGTGTGTGTGTGTGTGTGTGTTTAATACATCTGGAATCTTGTGCAGTGATAAAATGAGTGAGAACTTAGGAGTAATAATTGTTTAACAGATTAGGTCAGGGGTGCTATTGCATTTGGGATAACTCAAGGTGTTTTGATAAGCATAAATGCTTATTAAATCCTAAGTTTTGGCTTAGAATCCTGAGTTCACAAAGTAAGGAGTGAAGCCATGTTTGATCTGAAGAAATCAGCATGGAAACCAATCAAGTTCAAGTATAAGGAAGAACCCACAAATCAGACAGCATAGTGCCTGGCACATATTACATACTTGATTCATGTTACTGACAGCTACTAATTATTTTTTCATGCATGGTCCTATTTTATCATCATAACTGTCCTGTGGCAAGTATTGCTATTATCACATTTCTGCTAATAGAGCCCCAAGAAGGCTGTCTCATTTGTGGAATCCTCCATATACTTGTATCACCGGAGATCAATTTGCCTATTCTCGCAAGGAACATGAAGGGAATTATATATGTATATTCTTGTGTCTGCCTTCTTTCACTCAGCAAAATGTTTTTGAGATTAACTCACGGGTTAGTAATTTGTTCACCTCACCTTCTATTTTTGAACTGAGTAGTATTTCTTTGTTTGAACTTACCACAATTTGCTCATCTATTTTCCTATTGATGGATATTTGGTCTGTTCCATGTTTGGGGCTTATTAAAATAGAGCTGCTGTGAGCATTCAAAGCTAAGCTTTTCTGTTTATAGACATGTATGTTTTAATTTCTCTTAGGTGAAAAGGAGTAGAAGTAAAACATTAAGCATCTTTATGAGCTTGTTGACCAATTATATATCTTCTTTTGTAAAGTGTCTGTTCAAGTGTTTTGACTGTTTTCTAATTGTGTCATTCATCTTTTTTTATTGTCACTTTAGTAGTGTCTTTGCATTGAAAAAACTTTAAAATTTTGATGAAGCCCAATTTGTTATTTTTTTATTTTTTGTGTGTTATCTGAAAAATTCTTGCCTAATAAAAGGAAAAGAAGATATTTCTTTACATTTTATTCTAAGAACTTTTGGTTGTGGGTTTTATGTGAGGTACATGGACTTTATTAAATTAATTTTTGTATATGGGATACCTTAGGTTTACTTCCATATCAATATTCAGTTGTTCCAATGTCATTTATTAGAAACACTGATGCTATTGAATTGTCTTGGCACTTTAGTTGAAAATCATTTGAATGTGCATGTGTGGGTCTATCCCTAGATTCTATTATTTTTTCTATTGGTCTATCCTCATATTTTTGAACTGTGGTGTTGGAGAAGACTCTTGAGAGTCCCTTGGAGTGCAAGGAGATCCAACCAGTCCATCCTAAAGGAAATCAGTCCTGAATATTCACTGAAGGACTGATGCTGAAGCTGAAACTCCAATACTTTGGCCATCTGATGCAAAGAACTGACTCATAGGGAAAAACTCTGATGCTGGGAAAGATTGAAGGCAGGAGGAGAAGGGGAGGACAGAGGATGAGATGGTTGGATGGCATCACCGACTTCATGGACATGAGTTTGAGTAAGCTCCGGGAGTCAGTGATAGACAGGGAAGCCTGGCATGCTGCAGTCCATGAAGTCACACAGAGTTGGACACGACTGAGTGACTGAACAGAACAGAACAGATCCTCATATCAATAGCATTTTTTTTTGTATTGAAGTAACTTCACAATGAGTTTCACAGTAAATCTGAGATTAGTACTTCAAAGTTCTTTTTTTTCAAGATTATGTTGGTAATTCTGGATCCTTTATGCTTCCAAATAAATTTTAGAATTAGTTCATCAATTTCTCACTACCAAATCAAGTTTGGTAATGATTATGTTGACTCTGTGATTAATTTGGAAGAATAGACATTTTTAATAACAGTGAGTCTTTTAACCTATGAACACAGCATGTTTATAATATAGGTCTTCTTTAATTTTTCTCAACAGTGTTGTGTATCTTGGCCATTTTTGACCTATTGGGTAAGTGGCAATATGTTCTAACCTTAGTAGATCAATCAGTAATTTGAATCTGTAGAGAAAATGGATCAATTTAGGAAAATGAATTCTATCGTAGGTAAGGAGTGGGGAGACAAGCTCAATAGTCTCAAATAGCTAAAATACAAAGGACACTTTTTTTTTTCTTGAATTATTTCTCCCTAGGGGAAAACCTATGAGAAAGATTGTACTCTGTTTCATAGAAACCATAAGAACCAACTCAAGGCTGACTTCATTGTATTAGTCAGTTAAAAAATAACTAGAAATCTCAAAAGTGCACTCTCTGTAATAAGAGGCTAGATTCTAAGAATACAATAAATAAGACAACATTCATTTCTTTGAGGGATCTCGCAGTAGAAGAGAAACAGGTATTTAAACAAATTATGATGATATATTGTGATAAGCATTATGTTAGAATAAGCTATAAGAAGGCAGATGGGACGACCTAGAGGGATGGTATGGGGAGGGAGGAGGGTTCAGGATGGGGAACACATGTATACCTGTGACGGATTCACTTTGATATTTGGCAAAACTAATGCAATTATGTAAAGTTTAAAAATAAAATAAAATTAAAAAAAAACTGCTGAATGAATTCTAAAATTTATATGGAAATGTAAAGGATCTATAGAATTGCCAACACAATCTTGAAAAAGAAAAATTTAGTTGAAGGACTTAAACTCATTTCAGTTCAGTTCAGTCGCTCAGTCATGTCAGACTCTGTGACCTATGTACTGCAGCATGCCAGGCTTCCCTGTCCATCACCAACTCCTGGAGCTTGCTCAAACTCATGTCCATCGAGTCAGTGATGTCATCCAACCATCTCATCCTGGGTTGTCCCCTTCTTCTCCTGCCTTCCATCTTTCCCAGAATCAGAGTCTTTTCTAATGAGTCAGTTCTTTGGATCATGTGGCCAAAGTATTGGAGTTTCAGCTTCAGTATGTCCTTCCAGTAAATATTCATGACTGATTTACTTTAGGATTGACTGGTTTGATCTCCTTACAAAAGTGACTCTCAAGAATCTTCTTCAGCACCGTAGTTCAAAAACATAAAATCTTCCGCGCTCAGGTTTCTTTATAGTCAAATTCTCACATTCATACATGACTACGGGAAAAACCATAGCTTTTATTAGACGGACCTTTGTCGGCAAAGTAATGTCTCTTCTTTTTAATATGCTGTTTAGGTTGGTCATAGCTTTTCTTCCAAGGAGCAAGCGTCTTTTAATTTCATGTCTGTAGTCACCATCTGCAGTGATTTTGGAGCCCAAGAAAATAAAGTCTCTCATTGTTTCTATTGTTTCATCTATACTGTATGCTGCTGCTAATGCTGCTAAATTGCTTCAGTCGTGTCCGACTCTGCGCGACTCCATACAGGAGCCCACCAGGCTCCGCCGTCCCTGGGATTCTCCAGGCAAGAACACTGAAGTGGGTTGCCATTTCCTTCTCCAATGCAGGAAAGTGAAAAGTGAAAGTGAAGTCGCTTTGTCGTGCCCGACTCTTCGCGACCCCATGGACTGCAGTCTAGGGGGCTCCTCCGTCCATGGGATTTTCCAGGCAAGAATACTGGAGTGGGTTGCCATTGCCTTCTCCGATACTGTATAGCTACTATAATGCAAAATGTTCGTATTAACACAGGAGAGGGGCTTCCCCGGTAACTCAGTGGTAAAGAAGCTGACTGCAGTGCAGGGGACCCCAGTTCAATTCCTGGGTGGGGAAGTTCCCCTGGAGAAGGGATAGGTTACCCACTCCAGTATTCTTGGACTTCCCTGGTGGCTCAGACAGTATCTGCCTGCAATGTCAGAGACCTGGTTATTGGATTGGGAAGATCCCCTGGATGAGGGCATGGCAACCAAGTCCAGTATTCTTGCTGGAGAATCCCCATGGACAGAGGAGTCTGGCTGGCTACAGTACATGGGGTCGCAGAATTGGACACAACTGAGCAACTAATCACAGCAACACATGAAAGAAAAAATATTTCTTTTTGTAGAGTTCTTTAAACACTGAAAATGAGATAACACATGAAAAAAATTCAGCATAGTGCCTGGCATATATAACACACTCAATTCATGTCTGACTGCCACTAATTATTTTTCATACATGGTCTCCTTTTATCATCATAATAGTTCTGTAGTAGGTTATTACTGTTGCTGATTTCTGCAAATGGAGGCCAAATGATACTAAGTTTATTGAGAGTTAGAATTAGAACTTAAATCCTGATTATAGTACATTATTAATTCTTATATAATTTTTGCCACAAATGTAAAGAAATAGAAAGCGACATTTATCAGCTCCTCTGCCCCTGTCACCTCGTTATCAATATCCTTGTTGCCTGCCACATTGTTATTTGGAATAAATACTTAATGAGATAAAAATGGAAGGAAGACTTCAAAAGCAAGAGCAAAACCAGTTTAAACAACTATGCTGTTTTAATACATCTGTTCTAAAAACTTAAAATATGAAAAATGTTAGTTATTTCAGATATTATGTGTCATTATCTTTATAAGGTGAAATAAAATAAATTCCTCTTTAAAATTCCTATCCTGGCTTGTTGCTACATATAAATTTCTCACAGGAAGAATCATGCTGATAGGGGAGATCTATATCACGATGATGCTGTAAACATTTTATGGCATTTATTTATTTCATAAATAAATACTGTATGAGTACTTATTAGAGCTGTATCTGTGTTATCAATTTAATTGTCTGAAAAATATTTGTAATTTGTTAGATTTTTTCCAGATTTGGAACAAGTTTCAATTTTATCCTTTGCTACTTGCATATTCTTGTTCTCTGAATTTTTTTTCTACTGCCAGCTTTCCAGGATAAAATTTCAGTAACTTCAGAAATTGAAGATAGAATCACAAAGCATACCTCAGTGGCTGGAGGCAGTAGTTTGTTGCATTGGTATTTTGTTAACAGAGATGTTTTCCTAAGAGCAGTGATGAAATTTACTTCTGTAAATATCTTTAAAAACATAACTGATATCCTTTGATCGGAAATGGTTTTAGTGAAGCTCTACCCTGAGACAGAGAAGAGGCTTCTCCAAATTGAAAGAGCTTTATTTAGCATTTTGCTGTCATCAGAAGTTGTTTTTCTTAACAGGCTGCTTGTTTGATGGCCAGAGAGATTTTATTTTCTTTGACTTTGAAATTTAAGGAAACTTTAAAGGGTAGAAAAAGCCAACAAAAAGCCAATTTGTTTTATTGTTTGATGACAAGACCAATTACTGTCTTGTCTCCCTCTGTTTTGATTTTAGAGAACATCCAGCCACTTACAAAATGGTAATAGGCTACGCACAGCCTTGCAAGCTTTTGTAAACCTCAGGAAAGGCCTGCTGTACATCATGTTTTAATGAAATAATTCACTTTCTTTGAAGGATTTTAATAAGCATTCCAAATCTGGGAAAGAGGAAGAGTTTAGAGATTTCAATGCTACATTTTTGTAGTATTCGTCCCCACCCCACATATTAGTTAAATAAACAAATCATTCAGCTAGTAAAATGCTAAAAAATGCTAGCATAGTGGCTGTCATACCAAGAATAATAGATTTACCACATATACCATATATATTGTAAAGAATAGAAAGAATCCTGAGTTTCATCCATTGGAGACATTTCTGCATTCCCTTGTTGGCTACTGGAGAGTAAAAATATTTTCAGAACAAAACAAACAAAATTAAATACAATTTGCCAGGTTTTTAGAGCTTGTTATAAAAAAATATAGAAACACATGTATGTTGATCATTTTATTAAATTATACATTACAGAGAATTTCACATGTGAAACAGCTTTTAAAATGTTTATTTTGCCAAAATAAAATCTTAAGCTTTTAAAGGCAAATATTAAGCAATAAATATAAATGTATTTTAAACTAAGGTTTGTACTTTGAAATAATTCCACATAGTTTATAAGAACATTGTTTGAAGGCCAATATGAACGATTTTAAAAAATGTAATTTTAGGAGTGACCTGGTGGCTCAGATGGTATAGAATCTGACTGCACTGTGGGAGACCCAGGTTCAATCCCTGGGTTGGGAAGATCCCCTGGAGAAGGGAATGGCTACTCAACTCAGTATTCTTGCTGGAGAATTCCATGGACAGATGAGTCATGTGGGCTATAGTCCATGGGATCACAGAAAGTCAGATGTGACTGAGCGACTAACACTTTCTACTTTATGTATTATTGGTTCTATCTGATTCATAGGAGAAACTATCCTAGATTAATTCTTTGTGAGTGGACTTTTGCGTCAATTAAGATTGTGTTAAATACTGCTAAAAGAGCTAGCTTAAAATTTAACAATGAATAAGCAACATTAAATTCATTTGGTTCAAAGTGCTTTTTAGACAGTAAAAACAGATAGCCTTTTATTGTTTACTGTAACGTAGACATTAGTATCTATTGTCTATTAATGGAGACAAGAATAACATGGAACAGGAATCGTGTTTTTCAATGACTTTTTACTCTGCTCAGATCAGATCAGATCAGTCACTCAGTCATGTCCGACTCCCTGCGACCCCATGAATCGCAGCATGCCAGGCCTCCTTGTCTATCACCAACTCCCGGAGTTCACTGAGACTCACGTCTATCGAGTCAGTGATGCCATCCAGCCATCTCATCCTCTGTCATCCTCTTCTCCTCCTGCCCCCAATCCCTCCCAGCATGAGAGTTTTTTCCAATGAGTTAACTCTTCGCATGAGGTGGCCAAAGTACTGGAGTTTCAGCTTTAGCATCATTCCTTCCAAAGAAATCCCAGGGCTGATGTCCTTCAGAATGGACTGGTTGGATCAGTTTTAACCTAAAATATCCTCCAAATGTGATCTGGGCTTCATGGCTTGCTTCTGAAGGATGTAATATGAGAAAATAATGACTTTGCAAGTACTGCCTTAACCAAGTGATCTTGATAAACGTTACCAGAGATGAGTGTTGATAGCATGTATTCATTAATATGTTGTGATATGAAGGGCACTTCAGTTTTACCTCTGTGGCACTTTTTCCTGACATCATAGCCCCGGTCTAATCATAAGCAAGCCATCAGATGAATTCAATTTGTAGGACTTTCTATAAAATCACTGATCAATGCTCCTTAAAACTATCAAGGTTATGAAAAACAAGGAGAGACTGAGAAATTGTCACAGGCCAGAAGAAACTACATGAAATGTGAAGTCCTGGACTGTATTCTGGAACAATGATAACAAAACAAGACTAGTGGAGAAACTAATGAAACCCTAATACAGTCTGGCAGTTATTAACAGTAATGTACCAATACTGGTTTTATAGTTTTGACAAATTTACCAAGGTTATATTAGAGTGAGGAAATATGGGAACTCTGTACTAAGCTGAAATTTTAAAAAATCTAAAATTATTCCAAATAAAATGATTATTAAAAATCATATGCTGACCATTTGTCTCCAGCTCAAACTCTATTTACCAGTTCAGCTCAGTTCAGTTGCTCAGTTATGTCCGATTGTTTGCAACCTCATGGACTGCAGCACGCCAGGCTTCCCTATCCATCACCAACTCCTGGAATTCACTCAAACTCACATCCATTGAGTTGGTGATGCAATTCAACCATCTCATCATCTGTCGTCCCCTTCTCCTCCTGCCTTCAATCTTTCCCAGCATCAGAGTCTTTTCAAATGAGTCAGTTCTTCGCATCAGGTGGCCAAAGTATTGGAGTTTCAGCTTCAGCATCAGTCCTTCCAATGAATATTCAGAACTGATTTCCTTTAGGATGGACTGGTTGGATCTCCTTGCAGTCCAAGGGACTCTCAAGAGTCTTCTCCAACACCACAGTTCAAAAATATCAATTCTTTGGCATTCAGCTTTCTTTATAGTCTGACACATCCATAAATGACTACTGGAAAAACCATAGCTTTAACTAGATGGACCTTTGCTGGCAAAGCAATGTCTCTGCTTTTTAATATGCTGTCTAGTCTGGTCATAGCTTTCCTTTCAAGGAACAAGCGTCTTTTTATTTCATGTCTGCAGTCACCATCTTCAGTGATTTTGGAAACCCCCCAAAATAGTCTCTCACTGTTTCCCCATCTATTTGTCATGAAGTGATGGGACCAGATGCCATGATCTTAGTTTTCTGAATGGTGTTTTAAGTCAACTTTTTTTTTAAATTTTATTTTATTTTTAAACTTTACATAATTGTATTAGTTTTGCCAAATATCAAAATGAATCTTAAGTCAACTTTTTCACTCTCCTCTTTCACTTTCATCAAGAGGCTCTTTAGTTATTCTTTGCTTTCTGCCATAAGGGTGGTGTCATCTGCATATCTGAGGTTATTGATATTTCTCCTGGCAATCTTGAATCCAAGGCTGGCTCCTAAAGCCTCCTGCCTGATCCTATTTGTGTTTCTTCTTCCAATGCTGGGGATATCATTGCCTGCAGCAACCTTAGGAACTTTGTGTTGAAGATGGTGGAGCCTTCCTCAGCTTGGGTTCCTGACAGACTGCGTGTAGCAGACGGACACCCTCCATCCACTCCTCTACCATCTTGTATTGGACTGTTTCATGAGTGAAGAATAAACTTCCCCTGAATTAACCATTGAGATTTGGGAGGAGTTTTTGGTAGAAGTTATTTATCAGAGCTAACAATTCAGATTTAATGAAGCTTTTAATGAACAAATTGCCAACAAATGAAGAATTTTTATTTCATTGGCAAAGAAAGAAATTACTTCAAGTCTCTAAAACATTTAGATAATTTTGTGAATTGTTTTTATCTAAATTTAAGAACAGAAAGGATTATGTAAATTGAGATAGTGAAGGACAGGGAAGCCTGGTGTGATGCAGTCCATGGGGTGGCAAAGTCCAACATGACTTAGGGACTGAACAACAGCAATAAGATAATGACAATCCTAAAATTTAAAGAAGAGGAAACTGAGGCACAGAGAGGCTCATACAAGTTTATATGGCTAGTAAGGAGATAGGGTGGCTGTATAGGTGGTAGCTGTATCCCCCAGGTTGAGCAACTCCTTTTTGCTAAAGGGCACTGATCAGCAGTTGGGAAAATCTTACAGCTATTGATAAATCAACAACTGCACTCTTGTGACTGTGAAAACTCTCTGGCATATAGCAGCAATGGGAATAAATAGCAGCTGAACAATGAAACACAACAGAAGGAAAGTCAAGAGGAACTTTGTGTTTAGATCATATACACCCTTTGGGTTGTCTGAAAATCCAGAGACCATTCCGAAGGGAAGGGTGGGATGATAGCGTATAAGGTGTAACTCACAAAAGCTACTTATCCACTGTGGGACTTAATGATTTTATTAATTCTTATTTTTCATCTATTATATTTTGGGTAGCATCACCTACAGTCACTGTCTGCATGTGCATATGATTATGTACACACATATGCTAGGGATGAGTGAGGAGTATGGTATAGGGTTGTTGTTCAGTCATTCAGTCATGTCCAGCTCTTTGCGACCCCGTAGACTGCAGCATGGCAGGCTTGCGCGTCTTTCATCATCTCCCAGAGCATGCTCAAACTTATGTCCATTGAGTCAGTGAGGCCATTCAACCATGTCATCTGTCATCCCCTTCTCCTCCTGCCTTCAATATTTCCGAGCATAGGGGTCTTTTCCAGTGAGTCAACTGTTTGCCTCAGGTGGCCAAAGTATTGGAGCTTCAGCTTCATCATCAGTTCTTCCAGTGAATAGTCAGGGTTGATTTCCTTTAGGATTGACTGGTTTGATCTCCTTGCTGTCCAAGGGACTCTCAAGAGTATGGGGTAGAATGAGAGAAAAATAAAATATACCATGATCAGTTAAAGTACATGGGAACTGACTTTCAGTTTGTATGTTAGAAGTACTGGATGGATATGTGGGATTATTATTGGCTTGCATGCAGTGGCTTTTTCTACTAACTCATATTCTTAAGGCTTGTGCTTCTTCCAGCCCAGCATTTCTCATGATGTACTCTGCATATAAGTTAAATAAGCAGGGTGACAATATACAGCCTTGACGTATTCCTTTTCCTATTTGGAACCAGTCTGTTGTTCCATGTCCAGTTCTAACTGTTGCTTCCTGACCTGCATATAGGTTTCTCAAGAGGCAGGTCAGGTGGTCTGGTATTCCCATCTCTTTCAGAATTTTCCACAGTTTATTGTTATCCACACAGTCAAAGGCTTTGGCATAGTCAATAAAGCAGAAATAGATGTTTTTCTGGAACTCTCTTGCGCTGTAAATATTTGGGAGGATGTGTTTTATTTTGTAAAGTTCATAACTAATGTTCCAATAAATGTCATTCAACTTTTAATATTCCACTAGAATAAATGCTATCTAATCCTTATTCTTATCCTAAAAGCTTTTATAAATAATATGTATACTCATGCTAAAGTGATATATAAAAATAGTCTTTTTAAGATGGCCTAGATATATGTTTAAAAGTGTGCATTAAAAGCTGCTGATGCCCATGAAATACTAGTGTTGTACCTAAAATACTTTTGAGATATCAAGTGTATTTCAAATACATGAGAAGGAAATGATGTTTCAAAGCCTATCTCTGGATACATATTTGGCTCTTTTGAAAGCTTTGGAGAAGCGATATGATAACTCAGTTATAAGAGCTATTGTTAATAGCTACATGGTATGTGTTAAGGTACTCTAGGAAGCAATTTGCACTCATTTTTTAATCTCTTATCAGTGAGAATCTTGGTGGAAAATAGAATTCCACTTAGTGAATCTACTGAAAAGACTTTAACACAGGTGAGGACAGGGTTAAGAGAGCCAACAAATGATACTGAAGTACCTGGAGCCCAGCAACAGTGGCAAAATGTTATGACTCATGGAGGCTTGAAGGAACAAGGGGAATGAATGTCACCTGAGTTCAAGAGAGCTGGAGCCATGCAGGAGGGTGTACTTGGCAGGAGCTATTGGTCAGAGACACTCAGCCACTGCCTAAATATTATAGCACTAAAGCAGAGCATCTGGGGAGAATGGGGAAGAAATAGGAAGAGAAGAAGAAATATATTAGTTTTGCAAACCCTCATTTATAATTTTGAAAGTTAATTTAGTCTCAGTCAACAACAGTAGTGCTAATTACTAAGTTGAAGATCTCTAACTGAGTAGTAGTAATAACTAAGACGTGGAGAGGTCAGTGCAGTACACTTGAAGGACTTCAAGGGGCCACCTTTACCTAACTGAAAATATTTTCTTCCCTTGCCGTGGGGATCAAGCCCTTCATGTTGGGATGGGCTTGAGGGGAGGAAGAGATTTTGGTTCTAGACAAAATTCTCAGGTAGTACTTTCTGCACAAGAGCAGGAGAGCAGCAAGCGCCAAGCCACACTTTCTTTTAAATTCACTTAATTTAAAAAAATTATTTATTTTTGGTTGCACTGGGTATTCGTTGCTGCATGGGCTTTTCTCTAGTTGTGAAGGCTGCTCTCTAGTAGTGCTGCATGGGCTTCTCATTGTGGTGGCGCCTCTTGTTGAGGGGCACAGGCTTTAGGCACAGAGGCTGCAGCACGCGGGTTCAGTAGCTGTAGCCTGCTGGTTCTAGGGTGCATGGACTTCGGTAATTGCGGCACAGGGGCTGATTGGTTGTGGCCCCAGAGTGTGCAGCCTTCAGTAGTTATGGTTCAAAGGTTTAGAGCATGGGCTCAGTAGTTGTAGTGCATTCCTTGAAGCCATGCTTTGTAACTGGACGTTATTCTTCTACCTTCTTGAACTTGAACTATCCCTTGAACTGTCTTAACAAGTAGCTCCCCGCCCTCCTCCATCAGGAAGTGAGGGACAGCTGGGAGTCCTGGGCTAAGATTTCACCTCTCTTGACTAGGAGTTAGTACATACAATGGGGATTAGGTAAATAAGTAAGTAGGCCATGGATCACGGGAGTCAGGTTTTTCACTGTCAGAGAAGGGATTTATAAATATGAAAAGGGACAAGGGTACAATAATCCCTAAGTTAATGGGTTGGAATTGGAGGTATCTGTGTGAACTTCTTATTTTAAATACAGATGGTTAGATATAGAAGCTGATGTAAGGATGTCTGTGTTTCTTAGCCCTTTCTCTTATAAAGTCCGCAGCTTTTTAGGGTCTATAACATCCTGTTATGCCACCTTCACCCACTCCTGGAATCAATGTAGATCTTTTGGTGCAAACATTATTATTACATAGTGGAAACATTACCACCTTGACCATGATATTTTCCATGGTTTAACCAACATCTTGGTCTCTCAGATATTGCTCTCCATTTCTTTAATGGTCTTTTCCACCATTGTACTTCACTGTCCAATACTGTAGTTACCTCTGAGATATAAATCATGAGAAAAAAGAATCACCTCTGAAATCTTAGAAATTCTGTTCATAACCTCGCTAGTTGTCAAGCTTTATCATTTGTTCAGGTTCTCCCAGTCCCTTACTCCTTTCTTTTATTTAACTCATCTGATTGGCAAAATTGAATAAACCAAATTGCATACTGTCTTTGTATATGTACTTAAGCAGTGAAACGTTGCTGGAGAAACACCACATTTGCACAGCTTACTGGGGCCACAGACTGCTGATCACCAGCATCAACCAAATACTCAACACCATGAGCTCACAGTTTCTCTGACATTGAGTCCTAACCCATTCTCTCCAATGACTATCTCACAAATTTTCCTCTCTCACATAAATGTTTTCTCTCATCCTCTTATTTTTCCCAAATACTCATATTCAACTAGGCTAAAAATTATTTTAATCAAAGGAACATAATAACAAAGAAAAGATATTTTAAAACATGCAAGAATTAGAGTTAACACACACTGAATGCTTATTACATTCCAGGCGTTGTTTTACTTGTGTTCACTTATTATTCTAAACAACTATCTGAGGAAGATGTCATTTTCCTCAATTTGCTGATTAATAAGTGTAAAAGTTAAGAAAGTTGTTCCAGGTAACTTAAATTGTAGAATTTGGGTCCAATCTAGCCATTTTTTTTTCCTACAGAGGGCATGACACTAACCACCAATGTATCTGTGTTAATTTAGTCTGCAAGTTCTATTGAGCACCTTCCATGTGTCTAGACCTGCATTAGATAATGAGGATACAAAAGTGAAGGCATAGTATTGTTCATGTTGTCCAAAGTCTGACAGAAGCAACAGTCATTCTAAAAGACTATGCTGACCACAGTTAGTGAGAAGCTGTCTTAAGATCTTCTGAGTAAAGGTAATCTTCAGACTCTGTACACTCCACCTTAGCTGTATTACACGATGACAGTTGCTTGTAAATTCTGCTTACTGTTCTTTCAATCAGAGGGGGATTATTTCAATGTGATGTAATGACTCTCAATTTGTCTAAGAGATGATCTTTTATTTACCTTGTCTCTTCTGGAACTCACCTCCAACCCTCCTTTTCTTTTCGTCACTCTATGTAATTTATCCACTATTGTCCATGTTGACTGCATGCTTGTCTAGACCTATTCTTTCTCATCCTGTGTTAATTAATCCTAATGCTAGCATAGAAAGGATAAAAGTATGAGTTTAAGACCAGACCTTACCATTTATAATCTTTGTAATTTGGGAGTTTCCTTAACTTCTCTGAGATCAGTGTTTCACATTTGTAACATAATTTTACATCTTGGAATGATGGGTACTTTTCCCTCTTTCTCTACCCTAATCTATGCTTCAGTAGGCTGACATCAATGGGCTGCATTCATGGGTTTCTCTACTACTGTAGCCTATCATGTGGCAATAGTAGAAGATTGGAGGGCATGCAAAGAGATAAAGAACTATGAAATCCAGAGGGTAGTATGCCAGTCACAGAGCTTCATTAGGCAGCCAAACTCTGATTCTGTATTCTACCATGTAAGGGTGTGGTTTCCTTCTTCAGGTCACCACACAATCCAAAATGGCAGGAGGAGCTTCAGTCATCTTGTCTGAGTTGCAGAAGGAAGAATAGTGTACGGGAAAATAATGAACTCCAACTAACTTTCGTAACACCTTTCAACCAATTGTTCTCAAGTCCTATAAAACACTTCTGCTGATATTTAGGACCAGAATGTAGTTATAGGTCTCTCATCAGCTGGAAGGAATTTGGGGCAGTATACTCTTTTAGTAAGCACTGCCCATTGATTTTGAAGCAATTGACTAAGAAGTGAAGTGAAGTGAAAGTTGTTCAGTAGTGTCTGACTCTTTGCCAACCCATGGACTATACAGTCTATGGAATTCTCCAGTGTGTAGCCTTTCCCTTCTCCAAGAGATCTTCCCAACCCAGGGATCAAACCCAAGTCTCCCACATTGCAGGCAGATTCTTTACCAGATAGGCCACAAGGGAAGCCCTTTCATTCCCTTAATGAATCTAATAGCATATTACTCTATTTTATTTCCCTGGTGGCTCAGAGGGCAAAGCGTCTGCCTGCAGTGAGGGAGACCAGGGTATGATCCCTGGGTCAGGAAGATCCCCTGGAGAAGGAAATTGCAACCCACTCCAGTACTCTTGCCTGGAAAATCCCATGGACGGACAAGCCTGGTAGGCTTCAGTCCATGGGGTCGCAAAGAGTTGGACAAGACTGAGCTACTTCACTTTCACTTTCTATTTTATTTAGACCCTTTAGGATACAGCTAATGACAGGTTTTAAATTCCATTGAACATTGAGCTTCAACAGCAGAAACATGAGATCTGGAGAAGGAGACATCTTTGAAATGTTTTAATACAATGCATGTAAGGCATTCAGCAGTGAGCACTCTTAAGTGAAAAAGTTGGCTTAAAACTCAGCATTCAAAAACCTGAGATCATGGCATCCAGTCCCATCACTTCATGGCCTATAGACTGAGAAAAATTGGAAACAGTGACAGCTTATTTTTTGGGTCTCCAAAATCACTGTAGACAGTGACTGCAGCCATGGAATTAAAAGGTTCTTGCTCCTTGGAAGAAAAGCTGTGTCAAAACTAGACAGTGCATTAGAAAGCAAAGACATCACTTTGCTGACAAAGGTCCATCTAGTCAAAGGTTTGGTTTTTCCAGTAGTCATGTACAGATGTGAGAGTTGGACCATAAAGAAGGCGGAGTGATCCTTTCAAACTGCAATGCTAGAGAAGACTCTTGATAGTTCCTTGGATTGCATGGAGATCAAACCAGTCAGTCCTAAAGGAAATCAACCCTGAATATTCATTTTAAAGACTGATGCTAAAGCTAAAGCTCTAATACTTTGGTCACCTGGTGAGAAGAGCTGACTCACTGGAAAAGATCCTGATGCTGGGAAAGTTTGAGGGCAAGAGGAGAAGAGGGGAACAGAGGATGAGATGGTTAGATAGCATCATTGACTCAATGGATATGAATTTGAGCAAACTCAGGGAGGTAATGAAGGACAGGGAAGTCTGGTGTCCTGAAGTCCATGGAATGGCAAAGAGCCAGACATGACTTAGTGACTGAACAATAACAACTCTTAAAGGTCTAATGTACTGGCATGTCTCTCACTAAAAGCTGAATAAGATATATACTATAATGAGAATATTCCTTTAGATGCTCTGTCTACTCTGTTCCCATTACTATTCCAAGTGCCTCTCAGTGGAATTGTAGTGTGTGTGTTAGTCACTCAGTCGTGTCTGACTCTTTGTGACCCCATGGACTGTAGCCCATCAGGCTCCTCTGTCCATGGGATTCTCCAGGCAAGAATACTGGAGTGGGTTGCCATTTCCTTCTCCTGAATTGTAGAGAGAATTACAATTGATTGAGGAAACAATTCATGGATGTAAAAAGTAAAGGTAGTTATTTTTCATTTCTGTCTCTGATTCCAGTCATCAGCCATTAGCATAATACAATACTGACATTAAAATGACAATGGAGGTATTTTATAAATATGATTAATATCTAAAATCAGCTAAGTTAAAGGATATTACTCTTGATAAGGTGGTTGAACCACATCTAATTGAAGAGCAAAAGACTGAAGTTTCCTTGGGAAAGAAAGAATTCTACCTCAAGACTGTAATACAAAGATCTTGCCTGAGTTTCCAGCCTGATGACCTGCCCTACAGATTTCAAACTCAAAACTGCAGAAGCAACTTTTGTCTGAGGTTCCAGTCTGCCAGCCTGCTGTATATATTTCATAGTTGTCAGCCTCCACAATTGTTTGAGACAGTTTCCTAAAATCAATCTTATTTGTTGTGTTCTTCTGGAGAACCCTCACTGACATACTGTGTAACCTTGGGCAAGCTACTTAATTTCCCTTTTCCTCATTTTCCTCATCTATAAAATTGGTGTAGTAATGGTACCTACCCCCACTGGGTTTTCTACATTAAAATGTATAAATTGAATAAATATTTATTCAATTTATGAATTGAATAAATTAATAAATTGAATAAATTAAATAAATATAAATTGAATAAATATTTATTCAATTTATACTTTTTAATGTAGAAAACCCAATGGGGGTAGGTACCTATGACCAACCTAGATAGCATATTAAAAAGCAGAGACACTACTTTGCCAACAAAGGTCCATCTAGTCAAGGCTATGGTTTTTGCAGTGGTCATGTATGGATGTGAGAGTTGGGCTGTGAAGAAAGCTGAGCGGCGGAGAATTGATGCTTTTGAACCGTGGTGTTGGAGAAGACTCTTGAGAGTCCCTTGGACTGCAGGGAGATCCACCAGTCCATTCTAAAGGAGATCAGTCCTGGGTGTTCTTTGGAAGAAATGATGCTAAAGCTGAAACTCCAGTACTTTGGCCACCTCATGCGAAGAGTTGACTCATTGGAAAAGACTCTGATGCTGGGAGGGATTGGGGGCAGGAGGAGAAGGGGGCAACAGGATGAGATGGCTGGATGGCATCATGGACTTGATGGACGTGAGTTTGAGTGAACTCTGGCAGTTGGTGATGGACAGGGAGGCCTGGCGTGCTGTGATTCATGAGGTCGCAAAGAGTCGGACACGAGTGGGCAACTGAACTGATCTGAACTGAACTGAAAGTATATGTATGCACACACATAGCTCATTACAGTGTCTAGCACTGCCTAGTAGATAATTGTTATCTATTTTATATTCTAAGAAGCCTAATGTTAACCTCAGTTATTAAAGGAATATCACTCTTAATTATGTATATTACTTTGGCTCAGCAGGTAAAAAAATCCGCCTGCAATACAGGAGACATGAGTTTGATCGCTGGGTTGGGAGGATCCCCTGGAGGAGGAAATGGCAACTCAGTCCAGTATTCTTTTTTTTTTTTTAATATAAATTTATTTATTTTCATTGGAGGTTAATTACTTTACAATATTGTGTTGGTTTTGCCATACATCAATATGAATCTGCCACAGGTATACACATGTTCCCCATCCTGAACCTCCCTCCCTCCTCCCTCCCCGTACCATCCCTCCAAATCCTATGGAGAGAGGAGCCTAGTGGCTACGGTCCATGGGGTTGCAGAGAGTGGAACACAGCTGAGCGACTAAGCACATAGCATACATACTACTTCTGAGCAGATTATACTGAGGTATTCAGAATTTTCTCAACACAGATATAAGCCTTCTTTGTGTATTAGATCTGTCTTGAGCAATATGCCCTAAATACCTTCTGTCTCACCAAAATACACATTGACACTGCAAATAACTATAGATCCTCAGGTATTTTGAGGTGTAACTAGTACTCATTAACTGTGTTGGAAGACACAAATGATTTACTACCTTTTAAAAAACATGAAATGAAAGATGTTTTGTGGTTTATCCACCTTACTTTCAACAATCTGATCTCATGTTTCCATTGGGACTAAATTTGTGAATTCATATCTTCATTCAGGATATCCCATTTCTTCTGTACTTCACAGCCAGTCTTTTATAAATTTGCGATCTGTAAAGAGACTCTGATGCCTTGGCAACTTTTCACCTAATTCATCATTTTTTAAAAAATATAGCAATGTCATATATTTTATTTGCACATTTTGATATATGGCAAAACCAATACAATATTGTAACGTTAAATAAAATAAAATTAAAATAAATAAATAAATAAAGTCAAAAAAAAGAAGAAAAAAAAGCTCAGTAGAAATTGCAGTCTTTTTTCTTATACATGAACTTTCATAATGTGTATATTTTTGTACCACAGCCGTAGTTGCCACTATGGTTTATTTCACAGTGGAGTCTTAAGTTGTATCTTTCTTGACACTGAGATACTTTATTCAGACATACATTCATTTGGTTTTATCTTGGTTTTCCTACTTTTGACAGGAAAATGGTTTTGTGGATGCTACTGGGTTTCCCCAGCCACCTCCTCTTCAAGCTTTGATTTTGGATGTGGCTGTGATAGACACTTTTCTGCTGTGATAGATACTTTTCTGCTTTGTGCCTCAAGCACCAGCAGCATTGCTCAATTTTTCTGCCTCGGGGTTTTCCCCAAAGCCAAGGGAGCTGATTCTGCCCCTCGTGGGGGTGGGATGAAGTGTCCCTGCTGCAGCTCTCAACTAATGTAGAATGGGGAAAGCAGCGGATGAGCACAACAGCCTCTCATTATTTGAAGGAATGATTCAGATGGTAAAGAAACTGCCTGCAATGTAGGATACCAGGGTTCAATCCCTGAGTCGGAAAGATCCCTTGAAGAAGGAAATGGCAACACATTTCAGTATTCTGCCTGGACAGTCCCATGGACAGAGGAGTCTGCTGGGCTACAGTCCATGGGGTTGCAAAGAGTCAGACATGACTGAGAGACTAACATTTTCACTTTCTTTTTGCTGACATCTATACAGTTCTCAGAGGTCCTTGGGGGGATTGTGCCTCCATTGTTTACCGCACTAACCAGTTCAGTAAAGTATATTCCCTTGTTTTTCTCTCTCTCCCTTTCTCAATCTTCCTGCTCCCTCATTCTGGCTTCCTTCATTCCTTCCCAAGTAAACTCTCCACCTTCAAAGTCCTTGTCACAGGCTATGCTTTCTGAGAAACTCAACCAAGACACATTTATAGGAAATGTTCTATTTTGCTAGCTCTTTATTGGAAAAACTATATCAACAACAGCTAAGAACACATGTTTATCCATTCTTACTCAGCCTTAGTTTTGGAATGAAACAAGGAGTAGTGGAGATGAAAGTGAACTATAAAGAGCATTTCCCATGTAAAGGGAACAGTGCACCTAAACTCCAGCCAGCTGGTAACTTCTGGGAAGAGGCTAGATCTTTTAATTTTTCAAAAGGACCTGGAATAATTAAAGTTTTTGAAACAAAAAATTCAAAATAAAATATCTTGCTTTTAGTCTGGATTGAGTCTTTGGTTTACCAGTTAACAAAATAAAATTGCTGCTGCCAAGTCGCTTCAGTTGTGTCTGATTCTGTGCAACCCCATGGACTGCAGCCTACCAGGCTTCTCCGTCCATGGGATTCTCCAGGCAAGAACACTGGAGTGGGTTGCCATTTCCTTCTCCAATGCATGAAAGTGGAAAGTGAAAGTGAAGTCGCTCAGTCGTGTCTGACTCTTAGCAACCCCATGGACTGCAGCGTACCAGGCTCCTCAGCCCATGGGATTTTCCGGGCAACAGTACTGGAGTGGGGTGCCATTGCCTTCTCCAAAATAAAATTACGTATCTGTAATAGCTTTCCTGTGTGGTAGCCAAACCAGTGGGTATCATATTTCTAGGGATAAGCATAATAAAAATGTTCAGGATCTAAATGAAAAATACAAAATCTTATTAAGAGACACAAAAGAATCTTCAAAAATTGTAAGTATATAAAACTTCCCTAAATTAATCACTAAAAATAGCACAGTACCAGTGAAAATTACAATTGTTTTCAACCTGAAAATATTAATATAAAGGCCATTTAAAAATAAATAAATTAGCTTGATTGCTTCAAAAAACAGGAAGAGATACTTGCTAAAGAAGAAGTCATTAAATTTATTACATTAGGGTAATTAAAACATTGTGAAACCACAATAAGACATCATTTCACACTCACTAAGGTGAATTACAAGCTGGAATCAAGACTGCAGGGAGAAATATCAGCAACCTCAGATATGCAGATGATACCATTCTAATGACAGGGAGTGAAGAACTAAAGAGCCTCTTGATGAGGTTGAAAAAGGAGAGTAAAAAAGCTGGCTTAAAACTCAACATTAAAATAACTAAGATAATGGCATCTGGTCCCATCATTTCATGGCAAATAGATGGGGAAAAAGTGGAAACAGTGGCAGATTTTATTTTCTTGGGCTCCAAAGTCACTGTGAATGGTGACTACAGCCATGAAAGTGAAAGACACGCTTGCTCCTTGGAAGAAAAGCTATGATCAACCTAGACAGTGTATTAAAAAAAAGAAGCATCACTTGGCTGACAAAGGTCCATCTAGTGAAAGTTATGATTTTTCCAGTAGTTATATAGGGGTATGAGAGCTGGACCATAAAGAAGGCCGCATACTGAAGAACTGATGCTTTAGAACTGTGGTGCTGGAGAAGACTCTTGAGAGTTCCTTGGACAGCAAGGAGATCAAACCAGTCAACCCTAAGGGAAATCAACCCTGAGTATTCATTGGAAGGAGTGATGCTGAAGCCCCAATACTTTGGTCATGCGAAGAGCTAACTAATTGTAAAAGACCCTGATGCTGGGAAGGATTGAAGGCAAAAGGAGAAGAGGGAGGCAGAGGATGAGATGGTTAGATAGCATCACTGACTCAATGGAAATGAATTTGAGCAAACTCCAGGAGATGGTGAAGGACAGGAAAACCTGGCATGCTGTAGTCCACAAAGTGGGAAAGAGTCAGAAATGACTTAGCTATGAAACAACAACAACAATTCAAGACAAATCATTAAGCAAGATAATTTTATATGAATAAGCATGGTTCATAAGAACAATATTATGGTCATAAACCATTTCCTCACAGTATTTCGTGTAAAAATGTGTTAGATACACATAGATAACTTGATAGAAACAATAATTTTAGAGAACCCAATTAACTAAACAAATTATACCCAAAAGCTAGATATTTCAATAATGCATTTAAAATAAATTATTATGTAGAATCATTTAAATTACTATTAGATGTAAAATAAAGTTGAAACTCAATTTCATACTATTTAGAGAAAGTGAAGATGTAATTTTCATATTAAAATATGAAATACATCTAAAAGTCCATTCAAGAGAAAATTCAAAACTTTAAATATTTTATTATTGAAGCAGATGAAATTTAAAACAACTGAATTAAACATTCATCCAATGCATTTGAAGATGAACAACAGCAACAAAAATATTGAAAGCACCATGAACTAAAGGAAAATGTGTAGGAAATTCAAAATTAATGTCATTCCCCAAACTCAGAGGATGAGCACAGCACCAAAAATGATAAAGAGTACAGAGCAAATAAGAGATTAATGACTCAGGAAATAGACAACGGCAACTGATAAAAATGTAAAAATCTGTTACTTGTCTAAGAGTTGAGAACCCAATAATCTAATATTCTTGAAAAGCCTAGCAAGCAAAATTGAAATAAAGAAGAAACTACTAAAACCAATGATAAGAAATTAGAGTAACACATTTTTAAAAGTTAAGAAGTGCTGCACACAGTTCCAGGCTTATGATATTAAAAAATCTGGATAAAGTTGATTGTTTCTATTCATCCTAGTTTCTCCTGTCTCAACATACAATGTACAAGTGAATAGTATTTTGCAGTGTTTGATACTGGTTTGTTAACCAGTTGTATGTTAACTGTGCTGTATAGCAGATCTCTACAACTTATTCATCTTGGAAAACCGAAAATATGCATATATCCAAACTCAAGATTTGCCTACATGAAGTGTGTACAGTTTGTTTGTGCATAAATTATACCTCAGTTAAGCTAAAAATGAACAGTATTCAACTAATTTCTTATAATGGCACAGGCTGAATTAACTTCACAATATAGACTCTATTATTGTTTTACTTTTTTTGAAACATTGTTTGATTTGTTTTGTCTCTGGTCGCTTTGTCTAATAATACTTTTGCATACTACATCTCTATCTCTCCACCTGTCTATTAGATAATTTATCTTTTATCCATCTTTTAAAAAAAGTTTTATTGGAGGATAATTGCTTTGTGTATGCTAGTTTCTGCCCTATATCAACATGAATCAGCCACAGGTATACATATGTCCCCTCCCTCGTAAACCTCCCTCCCACCTCCCACCCCATCCCACCATTCTAGATTGAGCTCCCTGTATTACACAGCAAATTCTCACTGTTTTACATACGGTAATGTATATGTTTCCATGCTACTCTTTCAATTCATCCCACCCTTTCTTTAATCTCTTCTTTCATAGAGTGTTATACATATAAGCCTTCCAGTATTTTCAAAACTCTTTCAAAGTTTCTGAAAGCAGGTTGCTAGCTCCTAAGGTTGAAGATAAATTGGAGTCTCATTGTAAACACCATAATATAATCTTATTCTGTGGATACCAAAGCATCAGCATAAATTTGCGTGGTCTCACATCTTCCTCCAAATGCACTATGTTTTAGTGGTCTCAGCTGGATATCTGGGTCAAAATACAGAATCTTGGTGAGAAGCTCATGCTTCACTATAGCTCATCTTTCCCAAGGTCATAAATAATCAAAGACAAATTGTGCCTTCCTAGTATTTCCAATGAAGTCATCAGGCCAAAAGGCATGGCAGTGTAACAGGGAATTAGGAAATAATCAAGCAATTTGTGCATTAATAGAAACAACATCTGTTGGATCCTGATCTCTGTACTTTGTGTTCTTCAAAACAGGTGCTTAATTTTCTAGTGTTAATAACTGTGTAAATTGTAACACTATATCATCTTCATGGGAAATACTAATCTTTCCTTCCCTCTTAACAAATATTTGTTAAACTCCTTTCAATATCTCCTAAATTTAAAAGCCATATATTAAAACTATGTATTAATCATTAAGCTCATGGTAACTGAGTGGTCAATGTTCATTTCATAAGAATAGAAAACACAATGGGAATTTGAAGTCTATATTGGGTTTTATCAATTTAAGAACACCTGGTAGTTTTAAGCATAAAATAATTTGTCCTTAGTTTCTTTTTAAAAAATACTTTATTAAAATATAATTGGTTTACAAAGTTGTGTTAGTTTCTGGTATATAGCAAAGTGATTCAGTTACAATGAATCACTGAGGTCAGCAGTAAAGAATCTGCCTGCCAATGCAGGTGACCTGGCTTTAGTCCCTGGACTGAGATCTTCTGGAGAAGGAAATGGCTACTCACTCCAGTATTCTTGCCTGGGAAATCCTATGGACACTGGAGGCTGGCAGGATGCAGTCCATAGGGTCACAAAGAATCAGACATTACTGAGTGACTAAACAGCAGCAATATATATATATATATATATATATATATATAATAGTTTACATGTGCTAATCCCAAACTCCCAATCCATCCCTCCCCCACCTCTCCTCTCCTTTGTTAACCACAAGTCTGTTCTGTATGTCTGTGAGTCTGTTTCTGTTTCATAGGTAAGTTCATTTGTATCATATTTTAGATTCCATATATAAGTGAAATCATATGGCATTTGTCTTTCTGACTTGCTTCATTTAGTATTATAATCTCTAGGCCCATCCAAGGTGCTGCCAATGATATTATTCCATTCCTTTTTTTTTACAGCTGAGTAGTATCAGGGTCCATGGAGGAGGACATGGCTACCCACTCCAGTATTCTTGCCAGAGAGTCCCCATGGACAGAGGAGCCTGGTGGGCTGCAGTCCATCGGGTCAAAAAGTGTTGGACGTGACTGATTGACTAAGCACAACACAGCACAGTTTCAGGGTGCCCATGTTCCATGCCATGTAACCTACCAGCCATGTATGACTATATCAGGATTAACACTTTTAAGATGGCCTGGAAAGGGCTAATGGTAATTAGTAGGTCCCACTAGATTCATTCATTTTTTTTTTTATTGTCAAACCAAAGGTCAAGTTTAATGACTTTGGTATTAACTATACACATACTAGTAAGTGCTGAGACTTAAAATCTTCTGGTTCAGTTGTGACTCCAGACAGGATCCAGAGAGGAGCTCTAAAATCTCTTCTCTGGGTTTTATGGAGACTTTCTTTACCCTCCTGTGTTAGCCTCTTAAGGCACTGCATCATAGATTCATTCATTATCAAGAATTTGGATATGGAAATATAGAGGAAATTAGTTAATTGATAGCTAGAGGGGAAACAGACAACTGAGCTGTGTTGGTAGCAGAAAACTAGAGTGATGTGAGGACTGTCATAGTGGGGAGGATTAAAAGCTGACCAGATTTTTAGAGCTGTCCTGGTGACTGAAAGATGGTTTGGTGCCTTGAGGACCAAGAGTGCTGTGGACTGGGAACTTGACTTTTTGTGAATTTCTTTGATGATTAATCATGTGCCTAGGGTTCTTACTTTCTTTGTTTGCCTGTACATACTATCAATTAGATTCTTATTAATTAAAATAAACATTCTGTTTATGAATGATGCACACATACAACCACACACACACGTACTTTATTTACTATTTTCAAACATTTTTGCTATATTCTAACCAAGATTTTAAGGAAATAGCCAGTAAAGTGAAATCAAGCACTCATGAAATCATGAGAGCAATATCTCTAAATTAAGATGAGTAAGGAAGGGCTTCTCAGGTGGCTCAGTGGAAAAGAATCCACTTGCCAGTGCGGAAGCCTCAGGATATGCAGGTTAGGTCCCTGGGTTGGGAAGATCCTCTGGAGAAGGAAATGGTAATCCACTCCAATATTCTTGCCTAGAAAATCTCATGGACAGAGGAGCCTGGCTGGCTAATCCATGGGGTCACAAAAAATCAGACAGGATTGAGTGTGCATGTAAAAGTTAGTGAAGTCTCATCAATGTTAATTACTTTATATAGAATGAAAAAATATAATAGTTATATTTTTTAAAAATAATAGAATTATGGAGTGTACATAAGTTAATTTCTAGATACCTTGAAATTTTAACTGAAGCCATGTCAAATAAAATCAAGCACATTTAATATTATATTAGAAAATATATAAAGAAGCTGGGGAGTATAGCTGCCTATAAAATAAAATTATAAAGACTTTAAGCTTTCATAAACTATCTGTTGTGTGGTAAAAAGAATAAACAATGCTTACCCAGTATTGACTATATGGCCAATACACAAACTGAATTTTCCAGAAAAACTTTGTTAGACTATTCTTCATCAGTCACAGACACAGAATTGTATGGTGAGTCAGAAATAATCTTAGTGACTAGGACTTGAGAAATTTAAAGATATTGAAAGCAAAAGATACTCAGATGCAGTGTTATCACTGCACGTAACTTTCAAGTGCCAAAGATTTGAGAAGACACCAGGAAACAGATTTATGAGTTATATCTCAGAACCACTGGCTAGTATATGGTCTGAAGTCACTGCAGTCCAAAGAGTCTGACAGTGTTGTTCCTCCTCTGTCCTCCAGTTTGTGAGTTAATCCCACCATATCCCAGCTTGCAAATTTCCCATCCAACTGGATTCAACTCTACTTTTCTTGGACTATCTTGATACACTTAAAAAACACTTCTATTGAGTGAGGAAAAGGATTGTTGATTTAAATAGTTATAATTATGATCTCTTTTATATATATATATATATATTTGTGTGAATATATTCTCAAAATCTGGGTCTGCATTGCTTGGAAAACCTCTATGAGGACAAGGACCCTCTGCTGTGCACATTTCTCTCTTCGGTGCTTAGCTCAGTAACCAGGCACATAAAAGATGGTCCATAAAGATTTGGTACATTAATAATACTTGAAAATAGTTTTAAAATTTCTCTGCCCAGTTCTCCAAACCTGCCATTTTTAATCAGCTGTTCATTCTTTGTTTCTTGACCCTTAATGGCATGGTTTAGACTTACTGGAATCTGATGCACAATAAGAGGGATGATATGAATAATACAGCTGAGGAGATACTTTACAATCTGGCTTTCTAGAACACTGAAATGTACAACTTAATCAATATAATTCTCACAACACTCAAATGTCTTGGAAGTTTTTCAGGAGATTTAGTAAGTAGAGTTTTGATGATTTGCTGAAGTAGCAGTATGAGAGAGGATTAATATTTGAAAAAAATTGTTGATTGAAATTAAATGGAACTAAAGATTCCAGTGCAAATCCTATTAGTTGCAAAGAATTGTTTTTAATACACTGATGTTTTCTATAATATACTATTTACCACTGAATTAAAAATCAGACTTCAAGTAATAAGAAAAACTTTTATTTATATACATATATTTTCTATTATCATTCTTTATCTTTTAATTTTTGAATAGTTGCAAGGGCCTGTTTGCTGATTTGGTGGAATCCAAAATGCTTTTATTTAATTTCAAGAACTAAGTGAATTAATGACTATTTTATAGAAAGAAAAGAGAGTTTTACTTATAATTCTTTTAACATTTGTTATTTTGTAGATAGTCTTCATGAATAGAAAATATATTTATTGTCTATGGAACTGTCATTATTAATATACTTTTATTATTTTGACTGAATATTGTTTCTATGTTTCACTGAACAAACTTTAAAGCCAAAGATTTTATTTATAACAACTTTAAGATAAAACTTAATCCCCAGAAGTCCTAAATGTTTGCAAAAGGAATCAATATATTTCTCTATAATCTATTTCTTTCCTCTTCTCTCTCTGCCTGTCTGTTTCTTTCTCCCTCTCTTCCTCTCTCTCCTAGTCTTCTCATTATGTTACATTCTGACTAAAATTAAAATGTGGATATTTAGAAGCAGTTTTCTTTACATTAGAAAGTGAAGTCATCCAGTGAGAATGACATGTAAGTAGTGTCCAATTTCACTTTAGATAAATCTTCTTCTATTTTGCCAAACTGGTTTGGCTGCTAGGATTTGTGTTGACCCATCAGGTTAGTGGAGAAAACAAACTTCTAAGTCAGGCAAATGTTGGATATCTGCCTTATTAAAAATTGTCAAAGTTTTGATCTTTGACCTGGCTTAAAAAGTGTCTTTAAGTGATAACATTTGTTTTACATAACTTCTATTTAAGTAATCTATTTTCTGTAAATACTAGCACTGTTTCAGGTAATACAAAAATGGGCGAAAAACAGTTCTGATTCCTGACAACGGGAAATGTTTCCTGATTCCCAGCAACTTTCTACAACATGTAAGTGAAAGTGAAAGTCACTCAATCGTGTCTGACTTTGCAACCCCATGGACTGACTATACAGTCCATGGAATTCTCCAGGCCAGAATACTGGAATGGGTAGGTGTTCCCTTCTCCAGGTGATCTTCCCAACCCAGGGATCAAACCCAGATCTCCCTCATTATGGGCAGATTCTTTACCAGCTGAGCCACCAGGAAAGCCCACAGTATGTAAGGCAGAAGTTAAACTACATTCTCTGTTTTCAGTAATAGCTCCTTAGGGGCATGGTTGATTGCGGGGCAGAGGAATGAATCATTGAACATTATTTAAATTCAGCCTGGGAAATGGATTTCTAAAAATCAGCTCACAGAGCGAGAGAAGAGAGAAGAGAGAATAAAGGGATGAACAAACCACGAAGTGAGGCATTCCTAAGAAGCTCCTTAACACTTGTATGTCTAACAGGCAACTGAAAAAACAAAAAACAAAAAACAAACAAACCCACATATCTGTTTAACATCTAAGTTGGTACACTCAAAGTGGAACTTTTGGATTCATGGGCCAAATCTGATTTTTCCTGTTTCCCTTTGGCTCAGAAAATGACACCTTTATATGGTCAATTGCTTAAGCCAAAAATTTAGAAATTGTTCATTTCTCTCTTTCTGCCAGTCCCATATAGAATCCATCAGCAAGGTCTCTTGGCTTTACCTCCAAAATATTCTTCCTCCCTCTTCATTTACTGCCATCTTGATCATCACCACGCTAGGTCCATCCATTGTAACTCACTTGGATGCGTCACCTACTTTTGCTACCTTCCCTTGCCATCTGTGTTCTCAGCATACATAGTGATGCTTTCAGACTATCTTTGGATCATATCTTTCTTCCACTGAAAACCTTCACTGGCTCCGTATTACACTTGGAACTAAACAGAAACTCCCTGATGTGGTTGATTGATCCACACCATCTCTGATCCTTGCCAACACTACTGGCCTCATCTCGCACTTCTGCTATTGTTCTCTGTGCACTCTGATCTTCTTCCTCTCTTTCTCATCATGCTTGTTACTGCCTCAGATCTCTGATTGCTATTTTCTGTTTCTGCAACTCTTTTCTGGGTCATTTTTGTGGCTGCTGCTGCTAAGTCGCTTCAATCGTGTCCTACTCTGTGTGACCCCATAGATGGCAGCCCACTAGGCTCCTCTGTCCCTGGGATTCTCCAGGCAAGAATACTGGAGTGGGTTGCCATTTCCTTTGCCAATGCATGAAAGTGAAAAGTGAAAGTGAAGTCGCTCAGTCATGCCGGACTCTTAGTGACCCCATGGCAGGCTACCAGGCTCCTCTGTCCATGGGATTTTCCAGGCAAGAGTACTGGAGTGGGTTGCCATTGTGGCTGGTTCCTCACAATTCAGGTTTTAATTCAAATAGTACTTCTTTGAAGAGGTCTTTCCTGTCTAAAGGAAAGCTTATGTAAAGTAACTCCCTGTAACTTACTACTACCTAAGTTTGCTTTTGTCAGCTTACCAGGATTTTTGCTATTCTGACTTTAGCTTGCTTATTCATTTGTTCAGTTATTTGTTTTCCATTTTTCTCCCACTGAAAACAGAGCTTGAAGGCAGGAACTTGTCACATCTCAGCTTCTAGAAAGTGCTGAGCACCTTACTAGCATTCCATATATACTCAGTGAATGAATGATTGAATTCATGAGTGGACAAAATTATAGCAGGAAGTCCTCCTGCAATGCAGGAGATGTAGGTTTGATCCCTGGTCTGGGAAGATATCCTGGGGGAGGAAATGGCAACCCACTCCAGTATTCTTGCATGGGAAATCCCATGGACAGTGGAACCTAATGGGTACCCTCCGTGGGGATTGTACATATATTGTTTAAATATTTGTACAAAATATTTAAACAGGATAACACCACCCCCCCCCCAAAAAAAAATCTGTGTGTGTTTACCCAAATGTCAGTTTAAGAAGTTAGAGACAGAATGTAGCTGATAAAAATACCTCAGTTGCCTTAAAAGGAGCTTGTACTCTGTCCAAAACAGAGAAACTCAGACCTGAAAGACAGAGCAAGAATAAAGGCTAGAAAGGGCAAAGGATGGATTTAAATACTAGATTAAGATGCATTTTCTAGTAATTAGATTAAGAGTTTGCAGAAACATGTCCCACCACTGGATGACCACTTTTGAAGTAATCGTGGAGAGGCTTCATGTTATATTCTATTCTGTAAAGAGAGTGCCTTGCTGAATCCTTCAAAGATAAATAGGTAAAATGCCTCAGAACACCAAGAGAATCTAGAAAGTAGGCTGTGTCATAAGTAAAGGAGTATAGCAAGGGTACCCCCTTGTGGCAGGAGAATATGCATTCTAAACGAAGACTGTAACTAGAATTTGTTAAATCTTTCCTATCTTATACCCAGGTGGTGCTAGTGTAAAGAACTGCCTGCCAATGCAGGAGACCTAGGAGATCCAGCTTGGATCCCTGCATGGTCGGGAAGATCCCCTGGAGAAGGAAATGGCAACCAGCTCCAGGATTCTTGCCTGGAAAATCCCAGTAACAGAGGAGCCTGGTGGACTACAGTTCATGGGGTCGTAGAGAGTTGGACATGACTGAAGCAACTTAGCACAGTCATACCCAATATATTTGAATTGAGTTAATTGTACCATATTCATTAATTTCATGTCATTATGTTTGCTTTTATTTCCTTTTCTCTCTTTTAAGCAAGTTAAAGAAATATAACACATATAGAAAAGTATACAAATTACATGTTGATAAATTTATCATAAATTGAACATACCTATATAACCAGCACCCAGATCAAGATTATACTAACACTTACAACATTCCCCTTGTTTCTGCTTCTAGTCACTACTCCTGCCAGGGGGCCACTATTCTGATTTTTAACACCATAGGTAGGTTTTGACTATACTTGAACATTGATAGATCATTCTTTTCCCACCTAGCTTCTTTCACTTAACATTATGTTTGTGGGATCCATCCAGGTATATTGTGTGAAGGTATCATTCTTTTGTTCTCATTGCTATACAGTATTTCATTTTGTGACTATACCATAGCATATTTATTTGTTCTACAGCCAATGGGCATTTGATAAGTTTTCAGCCTGGGATTATTACAAACGGTGCTGCTGTGAACATTCTTGTGCATTTCCTGTGACGAATAACGCATAGGAGAGTGCACAGGTGGTAGAACTGATGAGTCGTAAGGTACTCTCTGTTCTGCTTTCACTGATATTGTCCACTAATTTGCAAAGTGGTTGTACCAGTTTATACTTGTATAACCAGAATTGCTATTGTGCTACATTTTAACCAACAATTGGTTGGTCTTTTTCATTTTAGTCAATCTGGTAGGTGAATAGTGATATCTCATTGTGGTTTTAATGTTGATTTTCTTGATAATTGATGACATTGAATATTTTGTATATATCTATCACCATTTATGAAGCACTAATTTTTCTATTGGTTTTTCTCTCCTGAGCTTTAGGTGTTCTTGAAATATCCTGGATATGAGTTCTCTGTAAAATATATGAATTGGAACTCTCCCATCGAAATTTGTGGGATGTATTTTCATTTTTATTGGTGTGTCTTTTCATAAGAAATCCTTAGTTTTTAATATTTTTCACTTCAAAGTCTGTTCTATATAATTTTTTTGTCTAAAAGTATGATTGCTTTACCTTTCACATTTCAGATTTGTAATCCGTTTAGAATTGATTTTTAAGTATCCAAACCCCTATTGCTAACATGTTTAGTAACTGGAATACCATGTTTTACAGATTTTTAAAAATAATTTTTAATTAAACATTTTTAAAATTGGAAGATAATTAGTTTACAAAGTTTTTTTTGGTTTCTGCTGTGCAAAAAGGCAAATCAGCCGTAAGTATGTGTATATATATATCCCCTCACTCTTTTTATATGTTTATTTTTAATTGGAGGATAATTACTTTATAATATTATGTTGGTTTTTGCATTTCTGCCATATATCAACATGAATCAGCCAAAGGTATAAGTATGTCCACTTCCTCTTGAACCTCCCTCCCACCTCCCGCCTCATCCCACCCTTCTAGGATGTCACAGAGCATCAGATTTGAGCTCCCTGTGTCATACAGCAAATTCCCACTGGCTATCTAATATTACATGTGGTAATGCAGATGTTTCAATGCTAATCTTTCACTTCACCCCACCTTCTCCTTCCCTCACTGTGTCCACAAGTCTGTTCTATGTCTGCATCTTCATTTCTGCCCTGAAAATCGGTTCATCATAGTATTTTTCTAGATTCCATATATATGCATTAATATATGATATTTGTCTTTCTCTTTCTGACTTACTTCACTCTGTAGAGTAGGCTCTAGGTTCATCCACCTCATTAGCACTAACTCAAATGCATTCATTTTTATGACTAATATTCCATTGTATATATGTGTCCAAATTTCTTTATCCATTCATCTGTCGATGGACATCTAGGTTGCTTCCATGTCCTAGCTTGTAAATAGTGCTGTGATGAACATTAGGGTGCATGTGTGTCTTTTTCAATTATGGTTTCTTCAGGGTACATGCCCAGTAGTAGGGTTGTTGGGTCCCATGGTAGTTTTAAAGGAATTTCCATACTGTTCTCCATACTGGCAGTATCAATTTGCATTTCCACCAACAGCCCAGGAGGGTTCCCTTTTCTCCACACCTTCTCCAGCAGTTATTGTTTGTAGAATTTTTTGATGTGGCCATTATGACTGGTGTGAGGTGTTACCTCATTAGGGTTTTGATTTGAATTTCTCTAATAATGAGCAATGTTGAACATCTTTTCATGTGTTCATTAGCCATCTGTATGTCTTCTTTGGAGAAATGTCTGTTAGGTCTTCTGCCCACTTTTTGATTGGGCTGCTTTTCTGATACTGAGCTGAATGAGCTGCTTGTGTATTTTGGAGATTAAGCCTTTGTCAGTTGTTTCATCTGCTATTAATTTTCTCTCATTCTGAGGGTTATCTTTTTACCTTCTTTATAGTTTCCTTCACTGTGTAAAAGCTTTTAAGTTTAATTAGGTCCCATTTGTTTATTTACTTTTTAATTTCTGTTACTCTAGGAGGTGGGTTCCTAGAGGATATTGCTGTGATTTAAAGTGTGTTCTACCCATGTTTTCCTCTAAGAGTTTTAGAGTTTCTGATCTTAAATTGATGTCTTTAATCCATTTTGAGTTTATTTTTGTGTATGGTGTTAGGGATTGTTCTAATGTCATTATTTTACACATAGCTGTCCAGTTTTCCTAGCACCACTTATTGAAGAGACTATCTTTTCTCCATTGTATATTCTTGCCTCCTTTATTAAAGATAAAGTGCCCGTAGGTACATGGATTTATCTCTGGGCCTTCTATCTTATTCCATTGGTCTATATTCCTGTTTTTGTGCTAGTACCATACTATCTTGATGACCATAGCTTTATAGTATAGTCTGAAGTCAGGCAAGTTGATTCTTTGAGCTCATTCTTCTTTTTCTAGATTGCTTTGGCTACTCAGGGTCTTTTGTGTTTCCATACAAATTGTGAAATTTTTTGTTCTAGTTCTGTGAAAAATTGCATTGAATCTGTGAATTGCTTTGGGTAGTATAGTCATTTTCATAACATTGAGTCTTCCAGTCCAGGAACATGGTATATCTCTCCATCTGTTTGTGTCATGTTTGATTTCTTTCATCAGTCAGGGCTTCCCCAATGGCTCAGCAGGTAAAGAATCTGCCTGTAATGCAGGAAACACAGGAGATGCGGATTTGATCCCTGGGTTGGGAAGATGGCCTGGAGGAGGAAATGGCAACCCACTCCAGTATTCTTGCCTGAGAAATCCCATGGACAGAGGAGCCTGGCAGGCTGTCCGTGGGGTCACAAAGAGTCAGACATGACTGAGCACTAGCATGGATGGATCAGTGTCTTATAGTTTTCTGCATACAGGTCTTTTGTCTCTTTAGGTAGGTTTATTCCTAGATAATTTGTTCTTCTTGTTTCAGTGGTGAATGGGATTATTTCCTCAATTTCTCTTTCTGTTTTTTCATTACTAGTGTGTAAGAATGCAAAGGGTTTCTGTGTATTAATTAGATATCCTGCAACTTTGCTATATTCAATGGTTAGCTCTGGTAATTTATCTTCTGCTGGCATCTTTAGGGTTTTCTATGTGTAGTATCATGTCATCTGCAAACAGTGAGAGTTTTAGTTTTTTAACCCTCCTTCTGGAGCCTCACTCTCCACATCCCACCCCTCCATGTCCTCACAGATAGTAGCATTATTTACATGGCCAGGACATGGAAGCAACCTAGATATTCATCCACAGATAAATGCATAAAGAAGTTGTGGTACATATATACAATGGAAGCTTACAGTTGTTTTCATCTTTAGTGTTAGAGTATTAGTCAAAGTACTATTTTTTGCAGTTACTTAGGTTAGTTCTCCCCCCCCACCCCGCCCTTCTTCAAAGTGGTTCCATCGAGTCAGCAGTGGGGGTGGAGCTCCCGGTCCACTTTAGCCGGCATTTCTGGCAACCTGGCAGTGGGTCTCTGTCCACACTGTCTTGCAGTGCCCCTCCACCAGGCCTGAGCTCCATGCAGTTCAACAAGGGGCCCTCCTGCAGGCTCTCTGGCAGAGGTCAAGAACTGGCTCCTGTAGGAACACGACCCTCAGGAGGAGGTGGAGCTCAGAAGCTGGATCGAGGGACTCATTGGCCTGTCCATCGGCCTGACTTCCAGAAGGCTCTGAGGGATGGGATCATCTTGTGCAGAAACACAAACAGACTCACAGACATAGAAAACAATCTTATTGTTGCCAAAGGGCAAAGGTGGGGGAAGGATAAATGAGAAGTTTGGGATTAACAGATACAAACTACTGTATACAAAATAGATAAACAACAAAGATCTGTATAGCATAGGGAACTATGCTCAGTATCTTATAATAACCTATAATGGACAAAAACCTGAAAAAGAATATATTATATATATTTGTATAATTGAATCACTTGATTCTGTACACTTGATGCTAACATAACATTGTAAATTAACTGTATTGCAATTAAAAACACTAATTGTAGTGTATACTTTTAAAAAAGAAAAATAAAGTATGAGAATGAATCAAATCATCCAGGATGTGAGAGTGTTGATAGAGAAGTGAATGCAGGTTTGTTATGGTTCCTTTTTTATAAGCAAGAGTAGTCAGCTCTCATTGACTTAAAGAACAGCAATGTGTTACATGGATATCAACAGGGAAACTGGAAGTAAACTTGTCCAAGAGTCAAGGGAGAAGGGGCCCAGTCAAGCTCCTGTTACTGGAATAGTTTGCTTAGATCACATGCCCTAACTGCTTTAGGATATACATTGTCCTGCTTCTGGATTCCAAGTCCTTGGTCCAATTCTAAAAATGGAGAGTTCCCCCTAATGCCAGAGCATAAATTCCTAACACTCTGGTATAGCCAAATAAATATTAAAAAAAAAAAAAAAGGAAAAGGCAAAAAAGTGGTCAGTTTTATTTCAGTTTTGCTCTTTGTGATAGTCAGAAATCTATGCTGGCCCCCTCTGACCTATATCATTGTGTTACTGACTCCCTTTGAGTGCAAGAGAGATCTGAAAATGATGGACTGTCACGTCCATGATTAATTTCTTGGCTTTAAAACAGAGATTATCTTCACTGGGTGGGCTCCATACAATCAGGTAAACCCTTAAAAGAAAGGGGCTCTCTCTGAAGAAGATTTGACACGAGGGAGATCCTGCTGCTGGCCTGTAGGATTCTGTTGCCACCATGTCAAGTAAGCCCCTGATGAGTGAGAAGACCATTGGCAAGAAACTGGAAGCAACCTTTTGGAGCTTAGAGTGGCCTCAGACTGGCAAATAATAGGGGGCCTGAGTGTTACACTTGATCGGAACTGAATTCTGCCATTACCTGAAAGAGCTTTCCCA